>NC_074668.1:42977808-43250308 GCF_029448725.1 Salvelinus fontinalis
AGAGGATGTGAGACGAGGAGGAGGATGTCAGCGTGGTTAGTGTAATGGAAACACAACCACAGCAACAGGACACCTCTAACTATTGTTTCCCCCTGGACACACCGACTCATACACACTTATATACACCATGTCAATTACACAAATTTCAGTCCCACAAACGCATTGAAGAAACTAAAAAGTTATTGTATTTCTCTCTCTTTCTTCTCCCTCTCTCTCTCCTGTTGGAGTGCCTGTTCCAGTCTCCTTTAACACGTTCACTTGGCTATCAGGCTAATGGCATTCTGTTTTCCTCTGCCCCCTTAAGATGGCATCTTCAAGACCCGGGGAAGGGGGGGAGAGAGGGAGAGAAGACTATGCACCTTGAAGTGGGGTAAACCACGCTCTCTCCTCCTCTCCGCCCTCGTTCTCCGCCTTCCATCCTCTTTTCCCCTCTCCTGCGGGATTGCTCTTTCTTTGGCACGGGATCAAACAGCGTTCCTTGGGAAATTAATTTGGGATTCTGGTCATTGGCTGTGGAGAAGGCATTCGAGCCGGTTGACATCTGTTTTAGTGAATACCTAATGGCTGCGTGTCACCGGAGTCAAACGCTCGCTTCTCTCTCTCTCTCTGTCTCTATCTCTCTCTCTATCTCGCACGCTCTCTCTTTCTCTCTCTCCTATTATTATTTAGCCACAAGGTTCCCATTAGGGTGTTATACCCCTACTCCTCCCTCTACCCACAGGCCAAAAATTGGAATAACTGCTTAGATATTAGCTAGTGTAGCTTGTTAAGCATTCCGTTCTTTAGGAGTGTTTTATATGTAATACGTGTGCGTGCGTGCGCGTGTGTGTTTTATATGTAATACGTGTGCGTGCGTGTGTGTGTTTTATTTGTCAATTCTGTGTCAGAAGTATTGCTTAAATGGTATTTAACCAGGTCAGAAATGTAAAATAAATGTTCTCTTAAAGTAAAGCTATGAAAAGAGTAGTTTGTAAGAACAGTCTAGAATCAGTCACTCACTGCGCCTCTGCTGCCCCGGTTACCATGGCGACCGTGACCCAGACGATCTGACACAGGAAAGGGTCATTATGAGGTTAATAGGAGGTCACGAAGGGTCGTTAGTGAGGTCCTGGCAGAGTGACCTCCGTTGGAAGAGTCCAAAACCCGATGAACTAACCATTTTGAAAAGGTTTAATGAAAGCTTCAATCATGTTTCGGCAATGTGCTTTTCTCTGGACCTTGTGCAACTGCCATCCACCATTCACTTGATTCACTCTTACTCACATAATGTGTCCTCCTCCTTCTTCTATAATTTGGAGCTTTATTTTTCCTGGAAGCTCTGTTTTGGAACATGACCGAGGATGTATGTGGTGTTGATGGCGCTTGGCGTGTACATGTTGAAATGTTTTAATAGAAAACTAAATGTTGGGTAAAATGATGCCTCTGAGTGTTGTGCTGTGATCGAACATAGCTGTGGTTCGATTGAGGTGGTCTCTCTCCCTCTCTTTCTCTCTTAATCCCCCTCTTTTTCCAGCTCATCTCTCTATCCCCGCTTGCTCCCCCTTCCTTTCCCTCGTCCTCGCCTCTCTTCATGCTCCAGTCTTTCTCTCTGGCTAGGGAACTAGACGAAGAGAGACGTTTATGGACCGGCCATATGAGCAGCCCAGACCATAATACTGACCATAATACCTGATCTCCATCCAGATGGGGGGTGCGTGTGGTGTGTTTCGCGCCTCCCTCTCTTTCTCTCTGCGTAATGGAAGCTCAGGAGTCAGCTCTTTTCATTCTGACCCATACAGAACTTGTTCTGATTTGGCAAAGTCCGCACACTTTCATGGCAGTAACTGTATTGAATTGGTATGGCACAGCAGGCACGTGACGACCCCAAGGAAGGGAGTAACGACCCCAAGGAAGGAAGGAAGTGAGGAAGGATATAGGATGTAGCCAGTTGCTTGAGAATTAAATCGGTTACTTTATTATATAGCCATGTGTAGACTAGCGTCTTTCTTCTGACGTCCAACTCTTCTAGCCCATAGATCAACCTCTCCCGACCCAGTTTTCATCTGCAGCGTAGCGGGAAAAACTGCTGTTTAATGAACCAGCATCCGTCTCACAGCGCCCCCAGAGAAGGAACATTCATAGTGATTGTTTGCGCACGTCAGACACGTATTTCCTGTAATTAAAGCCACCCAGCGCAATTGAAGTGTCTGCACTCTGTCATAGTAGTGGGGAAATTGCACGCCACAATATGACTTGTTTCTCCGTCCCCCAGAATTTGTAGTTGTTTTTTTCCCACAATCCCTCTCTCTTTCTCCACCTCATCATATATATTAGTTCAATGAGCACCCTCCAATTTTTGCCATTGGGCTGAACATGAACACAGCAGTAATATTGTTCTTACTTATGTCTCTCTCTCTCTCTCTCTCTCTCTGTCTCTGTCTCTGTCTCTCTCTCTCTCTCTCTCTCTGTCTCTGTCTCTGTGTGTGTGTGTCTGAGAGAGTGTTGGTTAGTGCTCATTAAAGCAGATGGCCTTAATCAGAAGTATGTAGCAATTAGCAGTGCATCAGCGGGCGGAGTGTATGTTGTGGCAGCAGGACAGTGGGTGGTACTGTAAACACAGTGACACCTCTCACACCGGAGATAGGTCAGACTAAAGTGAAGTATAGGTTCCCCCAGCGGAGATGGATGTGCTGCTGGAGGACTGTAAACAAAGAAACGTTGAAAGTATAGCGAAGCTCAAGAGTTGTATGCCTGTGTGGGAGTGTTGTTGACAGTTTTCCTCTGAGGCCAACGTTGGAAAGCTGTGGTTTACAGTTTATGTCGGTAAACAGTCCATTGACGCCAGAAATTAGACTTTGCTGTCACTTTCAGACGTTGAACGAGTGTTGGTAACTTCTTTTGTTGTTCGTTCTACGCTGAGGGGGTTTGACTTCATCTAGAATTCGTATCTCCCCAGTCCCAAAGAAGAGTAAACAAGAAACAGAAATAAGACTTCTGTGACGTAGGATTCCCTTTACAGCCTGTTTATCATGGACAAACATTGCACTGTCCGTCTCACATCTGAACACAAACACACACCCACCCACACACCATTCCCTCAGGGCTTATCACTGTCTGCTACGGGCACTGCCCAACCACTCCTGAGACCCGGGTGAGAGAGGTGTGAGGGGGTGCGGAAGGATGGTGTCGCTTCACAGAACCACAGTGTGTGTTTACTGCTGTGATTGTATCGGACCTGCTTTTCCACAGGGAAGTGATTTAGACAGGAGGGATCAACAGTAAACTTTCAGAGGAGGAGACAGGCGAGGCAGCAGTTAGTTATCCGCTTTTTATCTGTCAACTCTGTTTTCATTTCATTTTCTTTGTGAAACCCAGGTAGTTTATTTCGGTAGTGAAGTGTGGCGGATTCTCAGTTTAGGGAAACATGCAGTGTTGAAAAGGTATGAATGAAGAGCACAAAACACTGCCAACATTTTGAAGACCTTGTCATCAGTTAATAACAAGGGTTAGGGCTAACCGTGACAAGGACATCCAATCATATTGATACTCTTCCCCAGTATCATGGGATGAGGTTTGAAAATGTCCTCACCCTCTCTGCTTCTTTGGCTAACTGTGTGTGTCTCTACTCTCAGATGTAGTGGCTGTCCGTCGCCCCCAGCCAATCGTCTCGCACACGGAGGTTGCCTCCCCAATGACACCCTATTCCCTTATACGGTGCACTAGTTTTGACCAGGGCCCACGGGGCTCTGGTCAAAAGTTGCACACTATATAGGGAATGGGCCCCGGTCAAAAGTAGTGCTCTATATAGGGAATAGGGTGCCATTTGGGATGCACAAATCCTGCTGGGAGCAGAGAGGATGATGGGCATTTATGTGCTCACTTATGACCCCATGGGCTCAGCTCTGAGCAGGCCTGATGACAGGGTCTGGAATCACCGCGGCCATATTCCAACATGATAAACGACCCCGCTCAACACCAAAGGAATGTGAATCTCATTTTAACGATGGGTAATGGATCTAGAGCTAGGCATACAGGCGTCCAGCCAACCAGGTCCTAATTTCTCCAACAGACCCCCTCTCTCTGTATGGACTTCCCAAGGATCCCGGCTAGCACTAACCCTCTGTTATTGGCCTGTGATAACATCCACAGAGAGGCTGAATAAAACACAAACACAGGTTTAGAGAGAAACAGATACATATTTGTATTGATGGTGAATGTAACCCGTCTCACAGCGTACATACAATACGTTTGTACATGATTGCGTTTGTGTGTGGTATTGACAAAGAAATGTAGAGGGAAACATGTCTTTGTTAAAGTGTCTTTGATTTGTAGTTGTCCTCAAAAGTCCACACAGGTGCAAATATACAAAAGCACTCAAAGTGCAAGACTGCTCCTTTTCAATAGGAATTTATAATCATGGATTTACGAGTCTATGTAATGTAAAAAATAAAAGAAGCCTTTTGTGAACTAACACTCGTACTTGACTCTTTTTCCTCATACTAGCTCTGATTTGGCTGATAGCTAGTGTATTCAGGAAAATTGTACTTACTGTGATATGTGGTTGTCCCACCTAGCTATCTTAAGGTGAATGCACTAACTGTAAGTCACTCTGGATGAGAGCGTCTGCTAAATGACTCAAATGTAAAGGCCAAATAATAATCCAACCTATTGCTGATAGTTATCTTGTAGTCCATCTCAATCTTGGCTTTTTCTCAATCACAAAGAGAGAAAGAATAACATGCGAGAAACCATACAGTACTATGGTTATTATATAGTTATTGTGATGGCACAGAGCAGGCATTTGCAGTAACAATGACTATATCACTATCTTTTTTACTGGCAATCTATGTAGCCTGTATTATCCCATCTCCGCCTTCGATGTTGAGGACTAGTTTCCCATTAAATGACTCCCAGGGGTATATTGGCTTTTTTACATCCAGTTCTATTAGTCCTATGAAAAGAAAGTCTTCAAGTTTTTGTCAACAGAATTTCTGAAACTCAATGTTGAAAGTAGTCTGAGACAGAGAGGTAGAGGTTTATAGGAAAATATCAAATGTTTTTACGACAAGAATCATTTCGAGAAAGCGGTTTCTTCAGAAGTATAAAATCCGGTCCTCCCGTCCCCTCCCTTCCTCCCACGCTCTGCCCCTCCATTTCATTAAGCCTAAAGACGGCTACAGAGCGTCGACGTCTCTCCGCCACCTTCTTTTATGCTTTCGCCCTTTTCCAGACCTTGAACCGCTTTTCTTTAGACATTTCATGCTTTACTCTCTTTTCTTTCTCTCCACCTCTAGAATCATCCATTTCTATTTTCCTGCTGCTTTTGTCCCGCTAGGCAGCCATGTAATTGCTGGGCGTGTGATAAAACGCGGCTACGTCCGCGCGCGCGTGCAAGGCTACGGTATTGTATGTACCTAGAGCCATTCTCCTGGCTGCCTCCTTTATCTCTCTCTCCCATTGTGGCTCGCTGCTAAAGAGATGCGCTACACATGTCTGTTGGCTGACTGTCTGCAGGCTTTGTGATAGTAGGGAGCGCAAGTCCTCAACTATTGTTGCTATTATTTCTCAGTCTGGGTTCTCTGGTCGCACTGTGAAGGAGTAGATTAGCTCCACTTTGATACTAACACACACGCGCGCACTCTTTCTTTCCTTCCTTCCCGCCGTCTCTTGTGCTAAGCCCTGCTGTAGATTTCTGGGTGTGTCTGGGCCCAGTAAAAGTCCTGAGTAGACATGTTTCCATTAGGGGGTTAAGCCTGTGTATTTGGAAGGCCCCCATGTTCCACTGATGTAGTTCCACAGACAGCGTTTTCCCGGGGACTCCTTTTTATGACGGACGTCTACAAGTTATTACGTCAATAAGGATCGTATGTGGGACTGACTGCTACTACCACAAGGGCCCAGACTTGTACTGTAAACGGATCAGTACAGCCACTGTTCATGTGCTGGTGAAAAAAAATACATGTAAATAATGACTTGAGGATGTTAAACTACTGTAACGACCTTGTTGATCGACGGTCTGAAACAACGTCACCTACTAAACCGTTCCGTTTTTCAGTGCGGGTAATTCACACGGGCCTCTTAGCTGAAGCTGTGAGTTTTGTATTAAACGGAGAGTGGTTTTCTTTTTCTCTAAGCAGGTATCGAAGTCGTATTACCGAGCCGTGAACAGGCAGCAGTGTTACAGCGCGGACAAAGCTTTGGGTAGCACGCTCGGCTCCTCAGAGAGTGAAGGTACCGCACAGATAAAAGCACTTTCTATACACGCACACGTACCGCTCGGACAAAAACACTTTTCTCCCTGGAAATTGACGGCAGTCCAAGTCAGAGTGGTAGTCTTCTATTGCTCTCTTTGTGATTTCAAACGCCGGCCACGGTTGACAAAAGTGCATGCTCGGAGCTGCTCTGCATCCATTTTAAAAAATGGCTCTGAAAGCCCAATTATACACTTTATATGACTGGAGACATTAGTAGATTTTTTTTTTATTACGACAAATGACATGTCTCTGCTAACACTGACAAAAAGATCAATAAAAAAACGACATTGTCTTTTTATAATAGGTCTACGAGAAGGGGACACACAAATAGAATATGGAGGAGGAGGAAATGATTGTCCAAAAACTAACTTTCAAGTTGTAGTGACCCAACAATGATAGAGCGTGAATATGCGAGGTGTGCACTCACCGGTGATATGGCCGATTCTCTCCGCCTGGTGCTATTAAGATAAGCTATTTGTTCGTTCAAATAAGTAGAGAATTTTTTTAACTTAAAGACAAATTAGCTAATTAGGCTATATAATTTTGGCAATTTATACTATCACCCGTAGGAGAAAAGTTGACCTATTCTATTGGTCTGCTTGTCGAGAAAGGCATAGCCCAAATTGACTCTGGGACAGTTGTGGGACGATAAATCCCAAATCCATACAACCTGTGGGCCTAGGCTACATAAAAAATAAAATAAATACTTTTAAAAGAAATTAGTCTGAAGCAACAGATCAGAACATTATGCAATGCGCCCAAGGCAGTAGGCTACATGCGAATGTGCATTTCGCTCCCGGACAAATTAAAGAAAGTTGAAAACAAATAGAACATGAGAGAAATAGGCTACTGGTTTCAATGGCATATGGAAGTCTATGAAATAATTCTGGTCGGATTTTGCCTAGGCTGCTTTAAAGCAAGGTCAAACATGCCACATAATATGTATTGAAACGCTCAGGTTCCAAACAATTAAGGAGCTCTTGAGTGGCGCAGCGGTCTAAGGCACTGCATCTTAGTGCTAGAGGCGTCTCTACAGACCCTGGTTCGATTTCAGGCTGTATCACATCCGGACGTGATTGGGAGTCCCATAGGGCGGGCCCAGCGTCGTCCGTGTTAGGGTTTGGCCGGGGTAAGCAGTCATTGTAAATAAGAATTTGTTCTTAACTGACTTAATTCCATAGTTAAATAAATACAAATTTAAACTACATTATGTTACAGCCTTATTCTAAAATGGTTTAAATAAAACAATTTCCTCATTAATCTGCATACAATACCCCATAATGACAAAGCGAAAACAGTTTTTTTTAAAGTGTTTGCAAATGTAAATAAGTATTCAGACCCTTTGCTATGAGACTCAGGTGCATCCTGTTTACATAGATCATCCTTGAGATGTTTCTACAACTTGATTGGAGTCCACCTGTGGTAAATTCAATTGATTGGACATTATTTGGAAAGGCACATGCCTATCTATATAAGGTCCCACAGTTGACAGTTTTTGTCAGAGCAAAAACCAAGCCATGAGGTCGAAGGAATTGTCCGTAGAACTCCGAGCCAGGATTGTGTCGAGGCACAGATCTGGGAAGGGGTACCAAAACATTTCTGCAGCTTTGAAGGTCCCCAAGAACGCAGTGACCCCCATCATTCTTAAATGGAAGACGTTTGGAACCACCAAGACTCTTCCTAGAGCTGGCAACCTGGCCAAACTGAGCAATCGGGAGAGAAGAGCCTTGATCAGGGAGGTTACCAAAAACGTGATGGTCACTCTGGTCACTCTGACAGAGCTGGGAGATGGGTGACCCTTCCAGAAGGACAACCATCTCTGCAGCACTCCACTAAATCAGGCCTTTATGGTCGTGTGGCCAGACAGAAGCCACTCCTTAGTAAAATGCACATGACAGCCCACTTGGAGTTTTCCAAAAGGCACCTATAGACTCTCAGACCAGTGTGATGGCTGCGTGGTCCCATGGTGTTTATACTTGCGTACTATTGTTTGTACAGATGAACGTGGTACCTTCAGGCATTTGGAAATTGCTCCCAAGGACGAACCAGACTTGTGGAGGTCTGCAATTTTTTCTCTGAGGTCTTGGCTGATTTCTTTTGATTTTCCCGTGATGTCAAGCAAAGAGGCACTGAGGTTGAAGGTAGGCCTTGAAATACCTCCACAGGTACACCTCCAATTGACTCAAATTATGTCAATTAGCCTATCAGAAGATTCAAAAGCCATGACATCGTTTCTGGAATTTTCCAAGCTGTTTAAAAGGCACAGTCAAATTAGTGTATGTAAACTTCTGACACACTGGAATTGTGAATTATAAGTGAAATAATCTGTCTGTAAACAATTGTGTAAAAAATTACTTGTCACGCACAAAGTAGATGTTTTAACCGACTTGCCAAAACTATAGTTTGTTAACAAGAAATTTGTGGAGTGGTTGAAAAAACGAGTTTTAATGACTCCAATCTAAGTGTATGTAAACTTCCGACTTCAACTGTGCCAAGCTTGTAGCGTAATACCCAAGTAGACTTGAGGCTGTAATCGCTGCCAAAGGTGCTTCAACAAAGTACTGAGTAAAGGGTTTGAATACTTTTTTTTATATATACATTTGCAAAAATTTCTCTACCTGTTTTTGCTTTGTCATTATGGATTATTGTGTGTAGATTGATGGGGGGGGGGGACTATTTAATCTATTTCATAATAAGACTGTAACATAACAAAATGTGGAAAAAGTTAAGGGGTCTGAATACTTCCCGAATGCACCGTATGTTTTCAAAACGCATACTGCTTCCAGCTTATTGCAAAATGTTGTGTGATGCGCTGCTGCCTTCCGCTGCATCTGCATTTGAATGGGGAATGGGAAGACCACTTCAATTACCAGTTGAGAAATTTAAAATAGTAACTCTTTTTAATCGTGGCCCAAAAACTGATTTTAACACACGACTGCATTTACAATTGTTGCACATTGATTGTGCTTATAAAAGTGTTGTCTGACAGATTTTCCACTCAAAGGCTCAATATCGGTTTGTTGTGAAAAATACATAACGAGTATAGTCTGCTAAATGACTTAAATGTAAATGTAAATGAGTATACACACGCACTAATTCCACAAAATGTTGCAAATTACCCATAGACCAATTGTAATTAACACTATGGGAGATAGAGAGCTGGTCTCAAGTGCAGGGCGCAGCAGGTGTTTATTTGTGATGGACCACGGGACGAGGCAGGTAGCTGGGTACAGGGGCAGGCAGAAGGTCACACACAGGGGGTCCAAAAAGGCAACAGTACAGGAAGGGAAAAGTCTAGAAATGTCGTCTGCGAGATCAGGCAATAGGTTGATAACAGGAAATCCGATATGCTAAAGTACAGGCATGGAGTAGGCAAAAGGCGTCGTTAGTGAGGCAGGCAAAAACTATCGTACACGGGAGGATTTAAATTACTGGAAAAACTGAGCTCCGAATAGAAGTGTGTCACAAAACAAACAACCTCACAATGATGGGGTGCAAAGAACTGAAGTAAATAGTGTGTGATATTGACATACAGGTGTGTGAACAGGTGATCAGATTTCAGGTGATTGGGATCTGGAGAATGAGCTGCGTTCAGGGGATCTACGTGTTTGAGAGTGAGTTGGAAGCAGACGTTACACCAATAAGCATGACCGGTCAATTGTATTTACATCAACTGGTATTTCCTTCAATGAATAGGCTAAAAAGCATTATTTCGCAATGGGATTTTTTTGTTTGTACAATATAATACAATATAATTTTTTTTAAACAAATTTAACGACTAAAGGCCGGCTATTATCGGCTAATGGAAACCCTTGTGTGTGTTTCTGTGTTTGCGTGTTCTGTGCTGTGCTGATTTACCTCTGTGTGTGAGGAGACGGTTGTATAATTGTTTACCTAGCTCCATGTGACAGTGTGGTGACAGGGAGTCAAAACACTCTGGCCCCCAGGGAGACACCACCAGGCACATCTCGTGCCCTCTCTTGCATGCTCTCTCTTGTATCGCTCTCTTCTCGCTCGCGCTCTCTCTCGCTCTCACTCTCTGTCTGTCTCACTTCTCTTGCTCTCTCCACCTCTCGCCTTCTCTCTTTACTTTCTTTCTCTCTCTCCTCTCTGTACAGTAGTGTCATACACAGAGCTGTTCTGTTTTGTTAGGTGTTTATTGTTTTGCCTCCAGTTAATTGATGTAGTTTCCCATTCTCATTCTCTTTGCTCATCTCCTCTGTTGTCACTTGTTCATCACTTCTTTCTCACTCGTTCTCTTTTTATTTCTACCTCTCTCCCTCTTCATTCTATGCCACTCACACTAATCACTCAGCTGTATAGTAGTTTTGTTGTCATAGCAACTCCTTTGTTGTCATAGTAACTCCCCTTGTTGGCTATTGAGGGTTGAGCCAGTAGTGGGTAGCGACAGGTAGTCGAACAATGAGTGCTGGACACTAATTGGCCCATCATATTCCTCGATACAAATGTAGGAACACCTATGAAGCATTTATCGCTTTACCTTACTGGACAAAAAGATCAATGCTCAAACAAGTACAGAAGAAAACATGAATACAAGAGTCAACCACTTATGAGTTCAGAAACATATATTCCTACACACTGTCCAGTCCTAAGTGAAGCCATAGTAATGTCTGTACATCTGCCATCATCATTCTGACCCCACCAGCAGCAGCAGCATTGCTCCTGGCACTAGGACTACTGGTACATTTCTATATTGTAGCATAGAGATATTTTGCATACTAAGCCCCTCTTCCATGTGAGTGTGTGTTACTATCTCTCTCTGTATTCTAGTGGGCACACTCCGCCAGGGCCTTTTTGTCATGGTAGCTCTACATGATTGAAAGAGAGTGGATCACTAATTCATGTCAGCTGAGCGCGGGACATGAGCATGGGGGAACCAAGGGTAGGCAGGTGCTTGTTGCTTCTCAATCAGGGGGAATTCTTTAATGTGACACACACTGTGTCGTCTTCCTCCTTAGATCCTCTCCTCTCTTCTACTCTTCATCGCCTCTCATCCCAGCTGGGTCTCATGAAAGTCCTCTCCGGCTCACTGTCTCACTTATTTGCCTCTATCAATCTCTCGTGCTATCGCTCACTCCCTCCCTCAATTTCTCTCTCCCCCTCTACCCCTCTCTCTCTCTCTTTGCATTTCTCTCCCTCTGCCTCTCTCTCTCTCTCTCTCTCTCTCTCTCTCTCTCTCTCTCTGCATTTCTCTCCCTCTGCCTCTCTGTTTCTCTCTCTCTCTCTGCATTTCTCTCCCTTTCCCCTTATCCCCCCGTCTCTGATGTTGGCTCTAATTGGGTTTGGCCTGACCCCAGAGATCAGGGCACACCGTAACAAGCTCTCGGAGGAACCATCACTCTCCTCCCTCATCCCTCCATCCGTTACCCCTCTATCTCTGCTCAATGTGCTCATTTGTCAGCCTGGATGGTCACTAATGCTGCAGCACTAATATACTCCACGGAGAATGATGATCCATGGGACTTAATGGTTCTTCTGTCTCAGCGCCCCAGTTTGACTGGTGCGTCAGTTTGACCAGTTGGCTCTACTTCGCACGTGTGATGAGATCTGAGTAGGTCTTTTCCGTTTTCTCTACTGTGACCACCACAGCTAGAGTGCGGCGTCTCAGGTTCCCCGTTTTGTCCAGAACGGCGCCACGTTTTCGCAGAATAACAGAATTAGTGGAGCTGTGTGCATTTGAACTCGTACAAGACAAACATTTACAGTTTAGAATGAACCGGTAACGGGTTTAGAGTGGCCTATTTAGAATGGCCGCATGTCTATTAGAGTGGATGGTTCACGGTCTGGACTGCGTATCAGGTCACCTCAGCTGTGGGGGAGAGGGGTTTGCAGGGATATGGAAACAGCATTAGTTGTGTGGAGAGCGAGGTACTGCCGCCTGATGGTCTAACAATGGTCCTCAATGATCTTTTTATGGGCGCCACTGAAACACATCAAACTGCAGTAAATTTACAGGACTGTTTTTCCTCCATTTGGATAATCGTCTTCAGTGGAAATGGAAAGAGAGGTTGGATGCGAGGGAGAGGAGACGGGAGGGAGAGGGACAATGCAATATAAAAGGTTATCTATCTATGTGGATTCAGACCAGTGAACTCAAGCTAATGGGGTAGGGTACATGTTGGGAGGCAGATTCACTCAATACAGCGGAAATAGACCCATGTACCCATTCTTGTTGCTACTGTCACATACTTTTCTTATTGGCTTTTATCTTTGAGTCTTCCGCTGCAAATGTGTCACACTACAAGGTGTGATACATGAGAATACTTATCCATGTTGTGTTTCATATGCGAGAGCATATTTATCATATCACATAAGAACTGGAGAATCACACATGCGGATGGAAAAGATGGGCCCGGTAAATGCGATTTGTCTCAGTTCAACTGGAAATGTGTTGTGTTGACTCTCAGTGAAATCGTGTAACCCAAATAGCGCCCTATTCCCTACAGTATACTACATGGGCACTGGTCAAAAGTGGTACACTATCGGGGATAGGGTGCCATTTGGGACCGAAGCCATGGAACAATGGAATAGTTTTCTGCTTGTGATCCTGATTCTCTGGAGGGAGTGTGTGACATGAGGTGTTTGTTATGATGGGGATTGAAGGTTCTATCCTGTGATACTGTTCTAGTCCTTCCTGTTGTCACAGGGTACCACTGTTCAACATGTCATCACATTGTCACAAAAATCATTGACTTGGAAAACACGAGTATTATTCAGATTAGGTCTGGTAGTCATAAAGCTTTACACAATTACGTCAGATCTTTTCACATGAGATATTCTTCAAAAGACCAATATCTGATGTGAAAAGATCTGATGTAATTGGTCAAAAGATCAGAATTGGGCTGCCTGTGTAAACACAGCCTAAAGCCCAATTCAAACGAAAAGCATTTGGAAATAGAATGCATTTGACTGAATGACAGAGAAAAGACAGGCTTCGAGCGTCAACAGTATCTACAGCGTCATACTGTAGCTTATGAAATTAGAAAGCAAGTCTATTTTTCTGGCGTCTACGTGGAGCAATACTGGTAAAGGAAGCAGATAAAATGTGAGGGTCGTTTGTAGAAAAGGAATTAGTTTGATTGTTCAAATCAAATTTTATTGGTCACATACACATATTTAGCAGATGTTATTGCGGGTTTAGCGAAATGCTTGTGTTCCTAGCTCCAACAGTGCAGTAATATCTAACAATTCACAAAAATACACACAAATCTAAAGTAAAAGAATAGAGTTAAGAAATAGATAAATAATAGGACGAGCTGTCGGAGTGGCATTGACTAAAATACAGTAGAATAGAATACAGTATATACATATGGAATGAGTAAAGCAGTATGTAAACCTAATTAAAGTGATGAGTGTTCCATTATTAAAATGACTATGTCTATAGGTCAGCAGCCTCTAAGGTGCAGGGTTGATTAACCGGGTGGTAGCCAGCTAGTGATGGCTATTTAACAGTCTGACGGCCTTGAGATAGAAGCTGTTTTTCAGTCTCGTTCCCAGCTTTGATGCACCTGTACTGACCTCGCCTTCTGGATGATAGCGGGGTGAACAGCTAGTGGCTCGGGTGGTTGTTGTCCCTGATGATCTTTTTGGCCTTCCTGTGACATCAGGTGCTGTAGGTGTCCTGGAGGGCAGGTAGTTTGCCCGCGGTGATGCGTTGTGCAGACCTCACTACTCTCTGGAGAGCCCTGCGGTTGCGGGCAGTGAAGTTGCCGTACCAGGCGGTGATACAGCCCGACAGGATGCTCTCAATTGTGCGTCTGTAAAAGTTTGTGAGGGTTTTAGGCGCCAAGCCGAATTTCTTCAGCCTCCTGAGGTTGAAGAGACGCTGTTGCGCCTTCTTCAAAACACTGTCTGTGTTGGCAGACCATTTCAGATCGTCGGTGATGTGAAGCTTTCCACCTTCTCCACTGCAGTCCCGTCGATGTGCATAGGGGCCTGCTCTCTCTGAAGTCCACGATCAGCTCCTTTGTTTTGTTGATGTTGAGGGAGAGGTTATTTTCCTGGCACCACTCCGCCAGGGCCCTCACCTCCTCTCTGTAGGCTGTCTCGTCATTGTTGGTAATCAGGCCTACAACTGTTGTGTCGTCTGCACACTTGATGATTGAGTCAGAGGTGTGCGTGGCCATGCAGTCATGGGTGAACAGGGAGTACAGGAGGGCGCGGCCCGTCAGGAAGTTCAGGACCCAGTTGCACAGGGAGGGGTTCAGACCAAGGGGCCCGAGCTAAATGAGGCGCTTGGAGGGTACTATGGTGTTGAATGCTGAGCTATAGTTAATGAACAGCATTCTTACATAGGTGTTCCTCTTGTCCAGATGGTATAGGGCAGTGCGATGGTGATTGTGTCATCCGTGGATCTGTTGGCGCCGTATGCAAATTGTAGTGGGTCTAGGATGTCAGGTAAGGTAGAGGTGATATGATCCTTGACTAGTCTCTCAAAGCACTTCACGATGACAGAAGTGGGTGCTACGGGGCGATAGTCATTTAGTTCAGTTACATTTGCTTTCTTGGCTACAGGAACAATGGTGGACATCTTGAAGCAAGTGGGGGCAGCAGACTGGGATAGGGAGAGAATGAATATGTCTGTTAACACTCCAGCCAGCTGGTCTGCGCATGCTCTGAGGACGTGGCTAGGGATATCGTCTGGTCCTGCAGCCTTGCAAGGGTCAACACGCTTAAATGTCTTCCTCACGTCGGCCACAGAGAACGAAAGCCCACAGTCCTTGGGAGCGGGCCGCGTCGGTGGCACTGTGTTATCCTCAAAGCGGCCGAAGAAGGTGTTTAGCTTGTCCGGGAGCAAGACGTCGGTGTCTGCGACATGGCTGGTTTTCCCTCTGTAATCCGTGTTTGTCTGTAGACCCTGCCACATGCGTACCTGTGTTACGATCTTCCCTATGCTAAGTAGACTCAAGACGTAGTTTTAAATGTATTGGGCTGTAAGGTAAGGTTTATCAGTCAAATAGGTTACGTGTTTGAAACAATTCGCAGTCTACCTGTGTTTATTTCGATCGTAGGCATATAGCCGAGGCAGGTTACGTCCGGAAAACTCGAGGACTCCGGTTTCAAAAGAGAATAATGTTGTATGTAGAAGAGAGAGACTTGGTTGTTTGTAAACAACTCGCGATTATTAGCTACAACGTCCTCCTGAGCTAGCAAAGCAAGGTGAGTCGAAGGTGAGTCAAAAAGGAACCCGCAACATTAACTCCCAGGACCTACATAACAACTGTTTATTGTGGATTTTCGTGACAGTTACGTTGGCATACGCTACGCAGTGTGTGTGAATTGACGCTGGCTACTCTAACATGCACCTTTCATGCCATTGACGGGCGTCTCTCTGTGATTACGGCTTAAAAGACTTCACTCAGAGATGCTTTTATGAATACTGGCCCAGAACTTGAAAGGCCCAGCGCTCAGCTGTAGGAGACAGTGGCGCGTCATACTATCCCACTTTAACTTCATGGGAAAGCCCCCGTGTGCATTTGACGAAATGAAATATGCAGCATAATCCGGGACAAAAACATCAGAGGGTTTTGCTGAAGGTTAATGGGTCAAACGCATTGATCAAACCAGTGTTGCTAACCCTCGCCTCATTAGAACCATTTACAGAAAATCATCTGAAACGGCTTCTCTGATCTTCCTCCGGCCTCCCCTGGAGTGCGCGCACAGACGTACGTGCACGCACACATACACAGGGGGGGGGGGGGGGGGGGTCTCTACTAGGGTCCCAGGGAGAGAGAATGGGCCGAATGCAGATATTCCACCACTGAGCTCCTTTGAAGTGTAAAAACAGACACGGACACACACCCTCCCCGTCCGCTGCGTTATCGTAGGCCTTGGTCTGTGGGCTCTAATAAGAGCAGATCATGGTTAATTATTGATCAGTGTAAGTGTTAGGAGAAGCACACAGTGAAATGTATGAACAGATATGTCCCTGGAGCTGTCATGGTTAACCTATAGTGGGGGAATACAGCCTGCCGTGAGTGTGTGCGTGCGTAGAAGTCGTACGCATCGAGCTAGACCCTGTGTGTTATGAAAACTCTTCGGGTGATCCGGAGCTTTCCTCTCATTTCTCTGTCTCTTCCTCCCAGGTGTGTGGAGATCATCGCCAAGGAGGGGAGGAGTCTCAAAGAACTCTACCTGGTCTCCTGCAAGATCACAGACCACGGTAAAAATGGCATTCTACATGCTATATTTCTATAACCAACGTTATGAACAGTCTGACAGACAGCGTTTGTGTGTGTGTGTGTGTGTGGGTGTGGGTGTGGGCGTGGGCGTGCCCGCCCGCCCTGCAGGGCTTTCAGTGAGGAACCTCCGTTTTAGTTGACCTCAGAAAGTTGACTGTGTCTCTCTTCCTCTGGGCTCTGTCCTTTCTCACCCCTTTCACCTCTACTGTCATCATCTAAACACCTCATCTATAATCCACACATACTGGATCTGTTCTCAAATCAGTCTGAACCTCTCTCCTCTGGAAGAATAGTAATACTCAAACCCGGTACAGTAATAGTTTATAAAACATGTTTGCCTGTCCAGACCTTGTTCGTGTGGACGTTCCCAATGCAAACTCACATTACTTATATATTGGTATGTTTCCCCCCAGAGTAAGATCCTATGGTGTCTTAGCCTGGTCTGTGGTAGTCAGGGAAACACTGTGCTCATGTCTTGAATCGTTCAGGGGTTCCACTGCCATGTGTTTCCCCTCTAGCTGACCCATAGTGAGTGTAATCACTGGACCACTCCCCTTCAGAGTCTCTGTGTTCATACTGGAGCTGAACCGTGGACCGACCACTTGATAAATTACCACAATAGTACATTAGCACTCTCTCTCTCTCTCTCTCTGTCTCTCTGTGTTTGCAACACTCACTACCGGGTTCCAAACTGCCTCTGGAAGCAACGTCAGCACAATAACTTGTTTTTTGGGAGCTTCGTGAAATGGGTTTCCATGGCCGGGCAGCTGCACACAATTCTAAGATCAACATACAAAATGGCGAGCGTCGGCTGGAGCGGTGTAAAGCTCGCCACCATTGGACTCTGGAGCAGTCGATACGCCTTCTCTGGAGTGATGAATCTCGATTCACCATCTGGCACTCCGACAGACCAATATGAGTTTGGCGGATGCCAGGAGAACGCTATTTGCCAGTATGCATAGTGTCAACTGTAAGGTTTGATGGACGAGGTATAATGTTCTGGGGCTGTTTTTCATGCTTTGGGCTAGGCCCCTTAGTTCTAGTGAAGGGAAATCTTAACACTACAGCATACAATGCCATTCTAACTTTGGCAACAGTTTGGGAAAGGCCCTTTACTGTTTCAGCATGACAATGCCCCCGTGCACAAAGTAAAGTCCTTACGGAAATGGTTTTGGTGTGGAAGAACTTGACAGACCTGCACAGAGGCCTGACCTCAACCCCATCGAAGACCTATGGGATGAATTGGAACAGCGACTGCGAACCAGGCCTAATCGACCAACATCAGTGCCCCGACATCACTAATGCTCTTGTGGCCGAATGGAAGCAAGTTCCCGCAGCAATGTTCCAAAATCTAGTGGAAAGCCTTCCCAGAAGAGTGGAGGCTGTTATATCAGCGAAAGGGGGGGGGGGACCAACTCCATATTAATGCCCATGATTTCGGAATGAGATCTTCACGCGAGCAGTTGTCCACATACTTTTGGTCGTGTATGTTTGTGTGCGTGGCCGACTAGAGACGCCCTCTCTCCTCTCTCCGAGATCTAATAAGAATAATGGTTGTCTTTCCTGCTCCAGCCTTTGGTAAATGCAATCAAAGCACTGAGCTTTCCATCTGCCATTCTGATCCAGTCTGTTCCGCCCGTCTCCTACTCAAATGATTCTATATTAACGGCCTCTTGAACAACATTTGAGATGTCCACAAGCCCCTTGTGATTAAGTGTTCCGTTTTCCCCCGTCATTCGCTTCCTGTGCGTTTGCTTTTTATCCGAGGGAATGGGGGAGGGAGTGATGGAGGGGGTGTAGAGAGAGAGAAAAAGAGAAGGAAGGAAAGAGCTTTTGGTAATTACACTTTAAACTTCTAATGATGATGTTCAAAACAAGTCATTTCACTTGTGATGTATCAGGTTGTAACAGCAGAGATGTAGGGGAGAGAGAAAGGGACCAATTGTATGGCACTAACCTGGCAGGATATACTAAAGTCATTTACTCTCATACCGAAAGCCACTATTAGGCCTGATAACCAAAACCTCCTGGCCTCGCTTAGTCCAACACACACACACACACAAAATACATGCTTCTAACTGTAAATCCTTGCCTTCCTTATGTTCATTGCATTGGTAAATGTCAAAAAATACAACCGCCCCCCAAAAATACAAAAGTTTAAGAAATATGTTAATATGCAGTTCACACACACACACTACACACACTCCTAACTGAAACCTCATGTTGTGGTTAAGCCCTCTTTCATGTCGCCGGGTCAGTAATTGTGTTGAGAACAGGCTAAAGCACTGCCGGGCCTGCCTGGATTTACAGCAATGACACACACTTCCCCTCTCTAACTACTCTGCTGTGAGTGACGTACACACTCTCTCTCTTTCTCTCGCTCACACACACACACACACAATGGGCTGGGCTGTGATGAGGCTGTTACTTGAGGGTTTATGAGAGTGATGTGTACCTGAGTGAGCCAGTCTTGTGATGGACGACTGCTGTGGAGGGAGCAGCGTCAGAGACTGTTGTGGAGGGAGCAGCGTCAGAGACTGTTGTGGAGGGAGCAGCGTCAGAGACTGTTGTGGAGGGAGCAGCGTCAGAGACTGTTGTGGAGGGAGCAGTGTTAGAGACTGTTGTGGAGGGAGCAGCGTTAGAGACTGTTGTGGAGGGAGCAGCGTTAGAGACTGTTGTGGAGGGAGCAGCGTTAGAGACTGTTGTGGAGGGAGCAGCGTTAGAGACTGTTGTGGAGGGAGCAGCGTTAGAGACTGTTGTGGAAGGAGCAGCGTTAGAGACTGTTGTGGAAGGAGCAGCGTTAGAGACTGTTGTGGAAGGAGCAGCGTTAGAGACTGTTGTGGAGGGAGCAGCGTTAGAGACTGTTGTGGAGGGAGCAGCGTTAGAGACTGTTGTGGAGGGAGCAGCGTTAGAGACTGTTGTGGAAGGAGCAGCGTTAGAGACTGTTGTGGAAGGAGCAGCGTTAGAGACTGTTGTGGAAGGAGCAGCGTTAGAGACTGTTGTGGAAGGAGCAGCGTTAGAGACTGTTGTGGAGGGAGCAGCGTTAGAGACTGTTGTGGAGGGAGCAGCGTTAGAGACTGTTGTGGAGGGAGCAGCGTTAGAGACTGTTGTGGAGGGAGCAGCGTTAGAGACTGTTGTGGAGGGAGCAGCGTTAGAGACTGCTGTGGAGGGAGCAGCGTTAGAGACTGCTGTGGAGGGAGCAGCGTTAGAGACTGCTGTGGAGGGAGCAGCGTTAGAGACTGCTGTGGAGGGAGCAGCGTTAGAGACTGCTGTGGAGGGAGCAGCGTTAGAGACTGTTGTGGAGGGAGCAGCGTTAGAGACTGTTGTGGAGGGAGCAGCGTTAGAGACTGCTGTGGAGGGAGCAGCGTTAGAGACTGCTGTGGAGGGAGCAGCGTTAGAGACTGCTGTGGAGGGAGCAGCGTTAGAGACTGCTGTGGAGGGAGCAGCGTTAGAGACTGCTGTGGAGGGAGCAGCGTTAGAGACTGTTGTGGAGGGAGCAGCGTTAGAGACTGTTGTGGAGGGAGCAGCGTTAGAGACTGTTGTGGAGGGAGCAGCGTTAGAGACTGTTGTGGAGGGAGCAGCGTTAGAGACTGTTGTGGAGGGAGCAGCGTTGGAGACTGTTGTGGAGGGAGCAGCGTTGGAGACTGTTGTGGAGGGAGCAGCGTTGGAGACTGTTGTGGAGGGAGCAGCGTTAGAGACTGCTGTGGAGGGAGCAGCGTTAGAGACTGTTGTGGAGGGAGCAGCGTTAGAGACTGTTGTGGAGGGAGCAGCGTTAGAGACTGCTGTGGAGGGAGCAGCGTTAGAGACTGCTGTGGAGGGAGCAGCGTTAGAGACTGCTGTGGAGGGAGCAGCGTTAGAGACTGCTGTGGAGGGAGCAGCGTTAGAGACTGCTGTGGAGGGAGCAGCGTTAGAGACTGTTGTGGAGGGAGCAGCGTTAGAGACTGTTGTGGAGGGAGCAGCGTTAGAGACTGTTGTGGAGGGAGCAGCGTTAGAGACTGTTGTGGAGGGAGCAGCGTTAGAGACTGTTGTGGAGGGAGCAGCGTTAGAGACTGTTGTGGAGGGAGCAGCGTTGGAGACTGTTGTGGAGGGAGCAGCGTTGGAGACTGTTGTGGAGGGAGCAGCGTTGGAGACTGTTGTGGAGGGAGCAGCGTTGGAGACTGTTGTGGAGGGAGCAGCGTTGGAGACTGTTGTGGAGGGAGCAGCGTTGGAGACTGTTGTGGAGGGAGCAGCGTTGGAGACTGTTGTGGAGGGAGCAGCGTTGGAGACTGTTGTGGAGGGAGCAGCGTTGGAGACTGTTGTGGAGGGAGCAGCGTTGGAGACTGTTGTGGAGGGAGCAGCGTTGGAGACTGTTGTGGAGGGAGCAGCGTTGGAGACTGTTGTGGAGGGAGCAGCGTTGGAGACTGTTGTGGAGGGAGCAGCGTTGGAGACTGTTGTGGAGGGAGCAGCGTTGGAGACTGTTGTGGAGGGAGCAGCGTTGGAGACTGTTGTGGAGGGAGCAGCGTTGGAGACTGTTGTGGAGGGAGCAGCGTTGGAGACTGTTGTGGAGGGAGCAGCGTTAGAGACTGTTGTGGAGGGAGCAGCGTTAGAGACTGTTGTGGAAGGAGCAGCGTTAGAGACTGCTGTGGAGGGAGCAGCGTTACACCATGCCCAATCTGGACACACGCAAATTGATTTTGATTTTGTCAACCGGGACAGGTCAAAAAACATTAAACATTTATGGCAATTTAGCTAGCTAGCTTGCAGTTGCTAGCTAATTTGTCCTATTTAGCTAGCTAGTTAGCTTGCTGTTGCTAGCTAATTTGTCCTATTTAGCTAGCTAGTTAGCTTGCTGTTGCTAGCTAATTTGGCCAGGGATATAAATATTGGGTTGTTATTTTACCTGAAATGCACAAGGTCCTCTACTCTGACAATTAATCCACACATAAAACGGTCAACCGAGTCGTTTCTAGTCATCTCTCCTCCTTCCAGGCTTCTTCTACTTTGGACTATATGGCGATTGGCAACTAACTTTCGGAATAAGGTATATTACCACAACCGACCTCGGTTCATATTTCAATCACCCACGTGGGTATAACCAATGAGGAGATGGCACGTGGGTATATGCTTCCAAAAATGAATGAGGAGATGGGACTTGTATCGCGTTCTGCGTCACAAATAGAGGTGACGCAGAACTTCTATTTTAGCGCCTGGCAACGCAGACGCTCGTTGGCACGCGCGAGCATTGTGGGTGCAATGATTGAATAACATGTATGTGTACATTTATTTTGCAACACTCAAGCACGCGACGCGAATGGTGTGGTCAGCATGTTAGAGACTGTTGTGGAGGGAGCAGCATTAGAGACCGTGTCAACAGGACAGAAGACATATCACGATGCAAACACCCAAACACACCTTCCCACTCCCTGTTTATCTCTGTTTCTCTCTCTCGCTCTCTCTCTCACGGTGTTTAGTGTAATCTTTGCACATGTCAGCAGACATTTGCTTCATTCCCAGCTCAGCTTTGCTGTTAACAGTCTTCTCTCTCTTTCTCTCCTTCTCTTCTTCTCTCTCTCTCCTCTTTTCTCTCTCTCCACACACACACACACACACACACACACACACACACACACACACACACACACACACACACACACACACACACACACACACACACACACACACACAGCACTATCCACCAGTAAAGACCATTTCAGGTGACTGCATCCTTTCACAACATAGCTCTCAGTGGTATTTGGGAAAACTAGCAGCCACACAACCATTACCCAGAACCTCTCTCAAGAAATTGGAAAGTGCCCACTTGTATGTTTCCTCACGGTCACTGTCAATGTTTGTTGACGTTTTTGTTGTCTTGGTTTGGAAAGAAATAGATGTTGTTTTTGTGAAAGCTGTATTTGGAATGTTTTCGACCATCATGGACATACAACATGTCTGTTTTACAAGTGACCTTTTGTTCATTGCCATTTTGAGCACTTAAATCTAAGAGTATGAGGAAAGCACTTTAAAAGCATATTTCCTAAGAAGACGAGAGGTATTTGAAGTGCAGCTAGATATGTGTCCTTATATCTTGACCTGGTGTTGAACTAGCCTTGTTCATTGAGTGTTTGGTGCATGTTTTGAACTAACCTCGTTCAAGAGTGCTGGGCACAGGACATGTTTTGTGTTGAACTACCCTTGTACCTGAGTGCTGGGTACATCTGCGTCCTCCTGAACAGATGTTGAGAGCCGGGGACATGATGAGGATGGGTCTCTCTTTATCAGACAATATTAATCTCTCTGAGTGGCCCTCTGCACTTAAGACCTAAAGCTCAATACCTGACCATGATCATGTCACATCAATATCCAGCTCAACTCTGCCGTCAGCCGTCTCATTCAATAGCCCATATGATTTTGTGCGCTTGCGTGTGCATATAAAGTGTGTGTGTGTGATGTTTCTCCATTGCTCTGCGGAAACATGACGCTGATGAGGAAGCTTGTAAGACCTCTCTCTCTCTCTCTCCCTGCCAATCCCATGAATCGATCCTTTCTCCTCTGTCTGTCTCTATAATGGAAGTGGACAGAGGAGTGTTTACTAGAGTCACTTGGTTCCAGTGTCCATTTATGTGGTTGTATTGCTGCCAATAGAAAGGATATTCAGAGGAATCTGTTGGTGTGTGTTCCCTCTCTGTTACAGGTTAATAACTGCTGCCGGTAGTCTAGCGTTGGGCCAGTAACCGAAAGGTCGCTGGTTCGAATCCTCGAGCCGACTAGCTGAAATATCTGAGCGAGGCGTTTAACCCTAATTGCTCCTCTAAGCCACTCTGGATAAGAGCGCCTGCTAAATGACTAAAATGTACAAATGTAAATGTCGCCCAGGCAAGAGAGATCTGTACCTCTACTGTGTTTTTCTGTCTTTCTACTGAAATACTCTTTGGCCCTGTGGCCCACTACCTGCTCTGGAATGATGAAAGCTTGTAAAACCTCTCTCGCACTGCCAATCCTGTGTATCGATTACTTCTCCTCTGTCTGTCTGACTGCTTTCTCCAAGTAAGAAAACCTTGAGACCTTTATTGACTGACGGTAGTCATCCATTCCTCTGTATTTTCTTCTCCTCCACCTTTCTCGTCTCTCACTGGCCTGTCGTGTATACAGCGCATTCGGGAAGTACTCAGACCCCTTGACTTTTCCCACATTTTCTTATTTACAGCCTTAATCTAAAATTGATAAAATTGTTTTTTTCCCCTCATCAATTTACACACAATACCCCTTAATTGGCAAAGCAAAAACAGGTTTTTAGAAAATTTTGCTCAATAAAATTAAATAAAAACTGAAATATCACGTTTACATATGTTTTCAGACCCTTTACTCAGTACTTTGTTGAAGCACCTTTTGCTGCGATTATGCCCTCGAGTTTTCTTGGGTACAAGCTTGGCACAGCTGTATTTGGGGAGTTTCTCCCATTCTTCTCTGCAGATCCTCTCAAGCTCTGTTAGGTTGGATGGGGAGCGTTGCTGCACAGCTATTTTCAGGTCTCTCCAGAGATGGAGCAGGTTTTCATGAAGGATCTATCTGTACTTTTGTCCGTTCATCTTTGCTTTGATCCTGACTAGTCTTTCCCAGTCCCTACCGCTGAAAAACATCCCCAACTCATGATGCTGCCACCACCATGCTTCACCGTAGGTATGGTGCCAGGTTTCATCCAGACGTGAAGCTTGGCATTCAGGCCAAATAGTTCAATCTTGGTTTAATCAGACCAGATAATCTTGTTTCTCATGGTTTGAGAGTCTTTAGGTGACTTTCTGCAAGCGGGCTGTCATGTGCCTTTTACTGAGGAGTGGCTTCCGTCTGGCCTCTACCATAAAGGCCTGACTGGTGTAGTGCTGGTTGTCCTTCTGGAAGGTTCTCCCATCTCCACAGAGATTCTCCGGAGCTCTGTCAGAGTGACCATCGGGTTCTTGATCACCTCCCTTATCAAGGCTCTTCTCCCCCAATTGCTCAGTTTGGTTGGGCGACCAACTCTAGGTGGTTCCAAACTTCTTCCATTTAAGAATGCTGCAGATATTTTTTGGTACCCTTCCCCAGATCTGTGCCTCAACTCAATCCTGTCTCAGAGCTCTACGGACAATTCATTAGATCTCATGGCTTGGTTTTTGCTCTGACATGCACAGTCAACTGTGGGACCTTATATTGATAGGTGTGTGCCTTTCCAAATCATGTCCAATCAAATGAATTTAACACATGTGGACTCCAATCAAGTTGTAGAAACATCTCAGGGACGATCAATAGAAACAGGATGCACTGGAGCTCAATTTCAAGTCTCATAGCAAAGGGTCTGAATACTTATGTAAATAAGGTATTTGTTTTTTATTTTCAATAAATGTGCAAACATTTCTAAAAACCTGTTTTCACTTTGTCATTATGGGCTATTCTGTGTAGATTGCTGAGGATTTTATGTATTTAATCCATTTTAGAATGAGGCTGTAACGTAACAACATGTGGGGAAAGTCAAGGGGTCTGAATACTTTCAGAAGGCACTCTATCTGGGAGTGTGTGAAGAGGAGTGAAAGCTCTGTGTGTGTCTGGCGTTTATCTTGTTGCGGCTGTGTGGACGGATGCATGTTATCTGTCCTGTTTAGAGAGTCCTGATAAGGACTGCCCTCTGCGGTGCCTGAATAAAAAGGAGGCCCTTCTCGTGCGAGTGTGTTCATCTGTATGCATACCCTGAACGCAGGACGCCACCTGTGATCTCTCTTGCTTTCCCATTCCTTTTTTCTCCCTCCGTACTCTTTCATTCTCTCATATCCCCCACACCCCCCTCTAGCATTAGCGCGAGTCGTTGGAATTCTCCCTTTAGTTCCTCTGTTTTCCTCTCTCCGTCCCTCTCTCCATCCCCCTCTGAGTTCTCTCTCTCATCTGAAAGGTAGACTGTTAGCGGGCTAGATGTTGATGTATGGTCTTTCTCTGTCACTCCCCTCTGGTAGGCTCACAGGAATAGAGTGGTCCGCTGCTCTCCTGGTGACGTGAGTGGGTGGGTGGGTTTGTTTCCCTGCACACAGCCCGAGGGGGTAATATAAACCCATACACTCTCCATTGATACCTTTTTATTTCCTAAAGACGGGGAAATATATGATGCAGGGTTGTGGTGTAACGGATTGCAGCTGCACGATTGAGAGTGTCTTGACTGGCTGCGTCATCACTTGGTACGGCGAATGCAAGGCACCCGACCGCAAGGCACTACAGAGGGTGGTGAGTACGGCCCAGTACATCACTGGGGCCAAGAGCGCTGCCATTCAGGACCTCTATACCAGGCGGTGTCGGAGGAAGGACCAAAAAATTGTCTAGGACTCTATCCACCCAAGCCATAGACTGTTCTCTCTGCTACCGCACGGCAAGCGGTCCTGGAGTGCCGAGTCTGGAGCTAACAGAACCTTGAACAACTTCTACCCCCTAAACAAGACAGCTAAATAGCCAATCAAATGGCTACCCGGACTACACACACACTCACACATACTTACTAATACTTAGACTGACACCTCAACTCAAACACATATACACACTACATACGCCCACACACACACAAACTATCTCACTCACCACATACGCTGCTGCTACTGTCTTATCTATCCTGTTTCCCAGTCACTTTACCCCTACCTAATCAAATGGCTACCCAGACTATTTGCATTGTCCCCCTCTCTTTTACACTGCTGCTACTCTCTGGTTATTATCTATGCATAGTCACTTTAACTATACCTCGACTAGCTTGTGCCCCCGCACATTGACTCTGTACCGGTACCCCCTGTATATAGCCTCACTACTGTTATTTTACTGCTGCTCTTTAACTATTTGTAATTTGTTATTTTTTACTTAACCAACAATGTAGTTTTAAGAAAATAAGTTAAGGGCTTGTAAGTAAGCATTTCACTATAAGGTCTACACCTGTTGAATTCGGCGCATGTGACAAATAAAATTAGATTTTATTTTATGTACAGTACATACACTATATATTTTTTTAACACATCTATCTTTCACTCTGCGTTCTAAGTAAGAATTTCACTGTTAGTCTACACCTGTTGTTTACTAAGCATGTGACAAATAACATTTCATTTTATTTGATGTTATGGATTACAAAAAAACGAACTAGAATCCATTACGTTACCAGCAAAAGCATTGTAATCAGATTACAGA
This sequence comes from Salvelinus fontinalis, assembly GCF_029448725.1. Classification (NCBI taxonomy): domain Eukaryota; kingdom Metazoa; phylum Chordata; class Actinopteri; order Salmoniformes; family Salmonidae; genus Salvelinus; species Salvelinus fontinalis. The sequence continues at coordinate 43,004,405 of NC_074668.1, forward strand.
TACTTTTGAAAACTAGATCATTACTTCTCAGATTACTTTTAAATTCAGAAAGGATGTTTGCGAAAACAAATCTTTGACACCTTCTGTTTTTATCAATGACATTCAAATCAACATTGAAAAAATGTGCACATTTAAATGGGTTTGATGGATCTCGGGGAAAAAGCAGGTATATGCTTTTGTAGTCTTCAGTCCAAGCAATGTCTTCCAATGGTGTGACTGCTGTCGTCGTCGAAAGATTATCCAACTTGAATGAAGGCTTGGAGGTAAGGACGACAGCAGTGGTGTAGCCTAGGGGTAATAGGGATATCACTTACTATTAATAGCTACTTAGTGCATTGGTGTGAATCACACTGCTGCTCTCTCATTTAGCTAATTGCGCTTTACGGATTGTGGTTGATGTGGATGGCTGTTCACAAATGTACACTACCGTTCAAAAGTTTGGGGTCACTTAAAAATGTCCTTGTTTTTGAAAGAAAAGCACCTTTTTTTTTTGTCCATTAAAATAACATCAAATTGATCAGAAATACATTGTACACATTTCAAAGTGACCCCAAACATTTGAACGGTAGTGTGTATGTTTATTTTAACCCAATAATGGTTCAATTGAAGAAATTTAAGCTGCTTATCAATCATTGTTTTTGAGACCAATGAACAGCCAGTGAAAAATGCGCTATTGCAACATCTGCATAGTGCGGATCCCAGCCTATTGAATAAAAGTTTCAGGGAGTTCCTGTCTAAAAACAAGTTTAATTTAAGATGACCACAAGTGTGGCTTTTATTGCTCAATCTAATTTGTGCTAATAAGAAAAATGCATAGGCCTAACGGACACATGCTTGCACACTTTTGATAGACTGCAAATTATCAAAGTGCCACCAACAAAACAATTTAATAGGCCTATAGCAAATGCAGCATATGGAATACATTTTTCACATGCAAATAGCACTTTTCAGTACTGCTCAAAGCATGCCTTTCCATGAGAGCAGCATTTATTTTTTTCAACTCGAAACAATGAGCCCAATCAGTCCTCCATGACATCAAAATCATAAACAAGTAAGTTTTTGTTTTTTGGTTTATGACCAGGTAAAACAATTTGGCTCCTCTATACTGAACAAAAATATAAACGCAACATGTAAAGTGTTGGTCCCATGTTTCTTGAGCTGAAATAAAAGATCCCAGAAATGTTCCATATGCACAAAAAGCTTATTTCTCTCAGATTCTGGTCACAAATTTGTTTACATCCCTGTTAGTGAGCATTTCTCATTTGCCAAGATAATCCAGCCACCTGACAGGTGTGGCATAACAAGAAGATGATTAAACAGCATGATCATTACACGGGTGCACCTTGTGCTGGGGACAATAAAAGGCCATCTAAAATGTGCAGTTTTGTCACAACACAATGCCACAGATGTCTCAAGTTGTGAAGTAGCAAGCAATTGGCATGCTGACTGCAGGATTATCCACCAAAGCTGTTGCCAGAGAATGAAATGTTAATTTCTCTACCATAAGCCACCTCAAACGTTGTTTTAGAAAATTTGTCAGTACGTCCAACCGGCAACACAACTGCAGACCATGTGTAACCACCCCAGCCCAGGACCTCCACATCCGGCTTCTTCACCTGCGGGATCGTCTGAGGGGGAGGTTGGGGGTGCTGAGGACTATTTATGTCTGTAATAATGCCATTTTGTGGGGGAAAACTAATTCTGATTGGCTGGGTCTGGCTCCACAGTGGGTCGGCCTATGCCCTCCCAGGCCCACCCATGGCTGCCATAGATTAGGGCCTAATGATTTCCTTATGAACTGTAAATTAGTCATCATTGAAATTGTTGCGTTTACATTTCTGTTAAGTATATATTTACATATTTCCAACTCCTATTCTTGAAGATCAAGGGGTATTACATCAATTGGAATGACTGGAAATCTGACAGACTTTGGTTTTTAATGTAAAGATATGGCCTAATTGTATTATTATCTGTAGTAGAAAGCAATGGGTTAGAAGAAGCCTATATAACCAACCTATAAAACAAGGATCATCAACTAGATTCATCACCAGGCCCTATCTTTTATTGAGCGAATGGTTGGTTGGCCGGAACATAATTACAAATAATTTTTAGACTGCAAATTGACCAGAAGCCCAAAAGATATGTTTGACTAAAACATAATCATTTCAAACCTTGCTTACATTTGTATACGATCATATGTGTCTCTCTATTATGCATGAGAATACTTGAACAGATTTCTTAAATAAAAATCACTTGGAGCTGATTTCCAGGTGTTTTTACAGCCTTTTATGTCCAACAATGTAAATAAAGAATGTGTATCGATTTTTTTTTTTTTCTCCGAAAACTTGGGAGGACAAATAAAACTACCCGCAGGCCACTAGTTGGGGAACCCTGCCATAAAGTAAAAGGCAACATCCATATATGGCCAGCTATGTAAACTCTAACATTGATTTATTCTACAGTAGATGTCGTTCAATTGGTAATATACATTTCTTCTAATGGCTCTTAACCTGTCTAGGATCAGCGTGGCGCTAGCGGCACCCCCCCCCCCCCCCACTGAAAAACCAGTGCCGCGAAATTCAAAAAAAATATTTTTTTAAAATATTTAACTTTCACACATTAAAGTCCAATACAGCTAATGAAAGACACAGATCTTATGAATCCAGTCAACATTTCCGATTTTTAAAATGTTTTACAGGGAAGACACAATATGTAAAGATGTACATCTATTACCTAAAAACACATTAGCATAATCCACCATCTTTTATTTGTCCACCAACACCAGTAGCCATCACCAATTCGGCTAAACTAAGATATTTATAGCCCCTAACCAACAAAAAAACTCATTAGATGACAGTCTGATAACATATTTATGGTATGGGATAGGTTTTGTTAGAAAAAAGTGCATATTTCAGGTATATGGCATAGTTTACAATTGCACCCACCATCACAAATGGACTAGAATAATTACAATGAGCAACGTGTTTACCTAACTACTAATCATCAAACATTTCGTAAAAATACACAGCATACACGAATCGAAAGACACAGATCCTGTGAATACAGACAATATTTCAGATTTTCTAAGTGTCTTACAGCGAAAACACAATAAATCGTTATATTAGCTTAGCACATAGCAATTAGCAGCCCAGCATTGATTCTAGCCAAAGTGAGCGATAAAAGTCAACATCGCCAAAAGATATTAATTTTTTCACTAACCTTCTCAGAATTCTTCCGATGACACTCCTGTAACATCACATTACAACATGCATATACAGTTTGATCGAAAATGTTTATATTTAGCCACCAAAATCATGGTTAGACAATGTGAAATGTAGACAAGCTGGTAAAGAAAACGTCCTTGCGCCACTTAGACAGTGATCTACTCTTATACATAAATACTCATAAACGTGACTAAAAAATATAGGGTGGACAGGGATTGATAGACAATTTAATTCTTAATACAATTGCGTTATTACATTTTTTAATTTATCCTTACTTTTCAATACAGTTTGCGCCAAGCGAAGCTACGTCAAAAAACATGGCGTCCTAAGCCACTAAAATGTTTCGACAGAAACACGATTTATCATAATAAAAATGTCCTACCTTGAGCTGTTCTTCCATCAGTATCTTGGGCAAAGGATCCTTTCTTGGGAGAAATCGTCTTTTGGTGGAAAGCTGTCCTCTTGCCATGTGGAAATGTCAACTACGTTCGGGATGAACTGAAAAGCGTGCCCAACTTTTCACATCGTTGCAAAAATAAATGTCCCAAAATCGCACTAAACGGATATAAATTGCTATAAAACGCTTTAAATTAACTACTTTGTGATGTTTGTAACTCCTATAACGAGTGAAAAGATGACCGGAGAAATATAACAGGCTAAACTAACGCTTGGAACAGGAGAGGGTCGGTGTCTTCCACGCGCGTTACGCAGCAAGAAAAGACTTGCTAGCTAAAGGTTTTTTTCATTTGTAGGGCCTGTGAACGAGCAATCGAGCCCGTTGGAATCGTCATCACGTAAAGGCATCCAGGGGAAGACGTAAGAAGTGTCCGTATAGTCATAGCAACGACAGAGCCCTTTTAAATGACTTCAGAAAAGTGGCCAACGTTTCTCAAATCTGACTCCATGTCAGGGAAATTGCTGTAGAATGGGCTCTGTTCCACTTAGAGACAAAATTTCAACTCCTATAGAAACTATAGACTGTTTTCTATCCAATAATAATAATAATATGCATATTGTACGATCAAGGATTTTGTGGGAAGCCGTTTAAAAAATTAGCCACATTAGCATAAATAGTCTAAACAGCGCCCCCATCCCCAACAGGTTAAGTGTAAAAGTAACTGGAAGTAATATGATTAAAAACTACATTCTGAGTTTTGGTAATCCAAAAGTTACATTACTGATTACAATTTTGGACAGGTAACTGTAACAGATTACATTTAGAAAGTAACATACAACCCTGAATGATGTGGACACATTTTTATATTCTCAGAAACTTTTAAAACATATCACTTTTCCTGCAATAACTGGTACAGTACACATATTGTAGCTGGACTTTGTATTAATGACTATGATAAAACATAGTGCCTCACTGTTGAGTTTTGCAGGAGACAAACAAGAGCAACAATTTAGATCATGTAGTCAGCCTCCTGTTTCCTCATTTTGGTTTTCTGGTGAAAGTAAATAATGCCAGCATGGTACCACATCCAGAGGTACATAAAGTATTCACACCGCTTGACTTTTTCTACATTTTGTTGCATTACATCCTGAATTTAAAAATGATTACATTTAGAATTTTTTGGGTCACTGGCCCACTCACAATACCCCATAATCTCAAGTTAAATGTTACATTTTGTTTTATAAGTTAATAAAAAAATTAAAGCTGAAATGTCTTGAGTCAATAACAAGTCACATAATAAGTGGCATGGACTGTGCGCGATAATCGAGTTTAACATGATTTTTGAGTGACTACCTCATCTCTGTACCTCACATAAAATGATCTGTAAGGTCCCTCAATCGAGCAGTGAATTTCAAACACCGATTCAATCACAAAGACCAAGGACATTTTCCAATGCTTCGCAAAGAAGCAGACATTGAATATCCCTTTGAGCATGGTGAAATTATTCATTACACTTTGGATGGTGTATTGATACTCAACAAAGATACAAGCGTCCTTCCTAACTCAGTTGCCGGAAAGGAAGGACACCGCTCAAGGATTTCACCATGAGGCCAATGGTGACTTTAAAACACTTGTACAGTGCCTTGTAAAAGTTTTCACCCCCTTGGTATTTGTCCTATTTTGTTGCATTACAACCTGTAATTGAAATAGATTTTTATTTGGATTTCATGTAATGGACATACACAAAATAGTCCAAATTGGTGAAGTGAAAGAAATACCTTGTTTAAAAAATATATACAATAATTCAAACGGAAAAGTGGTGCGTGCATATGTATTCACCCACTTTGCTATGAAGCCCCTAAATAAGATCTTGTGCAACCAATTACCTTCAGAAGTCACATAATTAGTTAAATAAAGTCCACCTGTGTGCAATCTTATTGTGTGCAATCTCATGATCTCAGTATATATACACCTGTTCTGAAATGCCCCAGAGTCTGCAACACCACTAAGCAAGGGGCACCACCAAGCAAGTGGCACTATGAAGACCAAGGAGCTCTCCAAACACGTCAGGGACAAATTTGAGGAGGAGTACAGATCAGGGTTGGGTTATAATAAAATATCCGAAACTTTGAACATCCCACAGAGCACCATTAAATCCATTATTTAAAACAAAATGGAAAGAATATGGCACCACAACAAACCTGCAAAGAGAGGGCTGCCCACCAAAACTCACAGACCAGGCAAGGAGGGCATTAATCAGAGAGGCAACAAAGAGACCAAAGATAACCCTGAAAGAGCTGCAAAGCTCCACAGCAGAGATTGGAGTATCTGTCCATAGGACCACTTTAAGCCATACACTCCAGAGAGCTGTGCTTTACGGAAGAGTGGCCAGAAAAAAATTTGCAAACATATTTGGTGTTCACCAAAAGGCATGTGGGAGACTCCCCAAACATATGGAAGTAGGTACTCTGGTCAGATGAGACTAAAATTTAGCTTTTTGGCCATCAAGGAAAACGCTATGTCTGGCGCAAACCCAACACCGCTCATCACCCCGAGAACACCATCCCCACAGTGAAGCAATGTCTTGGAATGGCCTAGTCAAAGCCCAGACCTCAATCCAATTGAGAATCTGTGTTATGACTTAAAGATTGCTGTACACCAGCAGAACCCATCCAACTTGAAGGAGCTGGAGCAGTTTTTCCTTAAAGAATGGGCAAAAATCGCAGTGGCTAGATGTGCCAAGCTTATAGAAACATACCCCAAGAGACTTGCAGCTGTAATTGCTGCAAAAGGTGGCTCTACAAAGTATTGACTTTGGGGGGGTGAATAGTTATGCACGCTCAGGTTTTCAGTTTTTTGTCTAATTTCTTGTTTGTTTCACAATAAAAAATACTTTGCATCTTCAAAGTGGTAGCCATGTTGTGTAAATCAAATGATACAACCCCCCCCCCCCTAAAAAAATTAATTGCAGGTTGTAAGGTAATAAAATAGGGAAAATGCCAAGGTGGGTGAATACTTCCGCAAGGCACTGTAGTCTAATGGCTATGATAGGAGAAAGCTGAGGATGGATCAACAATATTGTAGTTACTCCACAATACTAACCTAAATGAAAAGAAGGAAGCCTGTTCAGAATGTATTCCAAAACATGCATCCTGTTTTTGCACTAAAGTAATACTGCAGAAAATGCAGAAAAGCAATTAACCTTTTGTTTTGTATACAAGTGTTATGCTTGGGGCAAATTCAATACAACACATTACTGAGTATCACTCTCCATATTTTCAAGCATAGTGGTGGCTGCATCATGTTATAGGTGTAATCGTTAAGGACTGGAGAGTTTTCAGAATAAAAAATTAACGGAATGGAGCAGGCAAAATCCTAGAGGAAAACCTGGTTCAATCTGCTTTCCACCAGACACTGAGAGGCATTCACCTTTCAGCAGGACAATAACCTAAAACACAAGGCCAAATCTACACTGTACTGGATTTGCTTGCCAAAACAGTGAATGTTCCTGATTTGCCGAGTTACAGTTTTGACTTAAATCTACATAAAAATCTATGGCAAGAACTGAAAATGGTTGTGTAATGTAGCAATGATCAACAACCAATTTGTCAGAGCTTGAATAATTTTTTTAAAGACTAATGGGCAAATGTTGCATAATCCAGGTGTGGAAAGCTCTTAGAGATTTACCCAGAAAGACCCACAGCTGTAGTCACTGCCTAAAGTGATAATATCATGTATTGACTCAAGGATGTGAGCACTTATTTAAATGAGATATTTTGGTATTTAATTTTCAATACATTTGCAAACAATTCAAAACACATGTTTTCACTGTCATTATGGGGAATTGTGAGAGTGTATTTTTTTTATCCATTTTGAATTCAGGCTGTAACACAACAAAATGTGGAATAAGTGAAGGGGTATGAATACTTTCTGAAGGACCTGTAGATACTGTTTGTCTTTTACCCGTTATTGGTCAAATGAAATGATTGAATTCCCAGACCTTCTGTGATTACTAGTGAATTCAGTTATTTCATTTTCTATTGATTTATTCCTTACTTCCAATGGCAAACAACTCAAATACTGCTTTATATGTTCTGTCTGTTGGGAAAACCTTTTATAAGGCTTACAGTGCATTCGGAAAGTATTCAGGCCCCTTACCTTTTTCCACATTTTGTTACGTAACAGCCTCATTCTAAAATGGTTTAAATAAAACAAATGATCATTATCAATCTACACACAATACCCCATAATGACAAAGCGAAAACAGGTTTTTACAAAAAACATAAATACCTTATTTACCTAAGTGTTCAGACCTTTTGCTATGAAACTCGAAATTGAGCACCGGTGCATCCTGTTTCCATTGATCATTCTTGAGATGTTTCTACAACTTGATTGGAGTCCACCTGTGTCACGTCTGCTCCCGCTCTTCCCCTCCCCCTGGCTCTTGAGGGCGCCAGAATGCCTTGCATCAATCACTCCTGCCATCCATCACGTACACCTGCCTTTCCTCGTCACGCGCATCAGCGTTATTGGACTCACCTGGACTCTCTTATCACCTGTTAATTTTCTCCCCTATATGTGTCAGTTCCCCAGCTCTGTTCCCCGCTTCTGCATTGATTGTTTTTCTGTTTGCTAAGCTGTTTATGTCTCGTTCCATGTCCGTTATTTATTAAATGTTACTCCCCGTACCTGCTTCGTCTCTCCAGCGTCATCCTTGTGATAGATCGTGACAGAATGCAGAAGCCATCACATGAAGCATCGGGGAGTACTGGCGTTCTGGTTGGTATAGTGGCATCGGCTCTGGGTCACCACCGATGGAACCGGGGGTGCCTAGCCTGCTCGTCGGGCTTCCACGCCCTAGCAGGCTCGAGAGGTTTCCTTGCCCCGGTTGGCTCGGATGGCGCCCATCCCACGTCGGGCCTCAGCTGGATCGTCAGTTCTTGTCTGCCCAGCCTGTCCAGGAGTTTTTTTGTTTGTTTGTTTTTTGTTTTGTCGGTGACGTCGGGGGTGGATTCTGCCGCCGATGGAACCGGGGGTGCCTAAGCCAGCCCGTCGAGCTTTCATGCCCTGGCTGGCTCGAGAGGTTTCATTGCCTCGGTTGGCTCGGTGGCTTCCCATCCCACGTCACAATCCACCGGATCATCGGGTTTCCTCAGCGGGATCGACAGGCGTCTGGACTCAGCCGGATCGTCAGGCTCCCATGCCTCAGCCGGCTCGCCAGGCGCTCACGCTCCAGCCGGTTCGTCGGGCTTCCACGCCTCAACCGGCTTGCCCAGCGCCCATGTCTCGGCCGGTTTGCCCAGGTGGGACGCCGGGTGGCGTCCCTAGTGGGGGAGTACTGTCACGTCTGCTCCCGCTCTTCCCCTCCCCCTGGCTCTTGAGGGCGCCAGAATGCCTTGCATCAATCACTCCTGCCATCCATCACGTACACCTGCCTTTCCTCGTCACGCGCATCAGCGTTATTGGACTCACCTGGACTCTCTTATCACCTGTTAATTTTCTCCCCTATATGTGTCAGTTCCCCAGCTCTGTTCCCCGCTTCTGCATTGATTGTTTTTCTGTTTGCTAAGCTGTTTATGTCTCGTTCCATGTCCGTTATTTATTAAATGTTACTCCCCGTACCTGCTTCGTCTCTCCAGCGTCATCCTTGTGATAGATCGTGACAACCTGTGGTAAATTCAATTGATTGGACATGATTTGGAGAGGAACACACCTGTCAATATAAGGTACCACAGTTGACAGTGCATGTCAGAGCAAAAACCAAGCCATGAGGTTGAAGGAATTGTCCGTAGAGCTCCGAGACAGGATGGTGTCGAGGCACACATCTGGGGAAGGGTAACAAAACATTTCTGCAGCATTGAAGGTCCCCAAGAACACAGTAGCCTCCATCATTCTTAAATGGAAGCAGTTTGGAACCACCAAGACTTTTCCTAGAGCTGGTCGACCGGCCAAATTGAGCAATCGGTGGAGAAGAAGTCTGATGTGAGGTGATCAAAAAGTCTGATGGTCACTCTGACAGAGCTCCAGAGTTCCTCTGTGGGAGAACGTTCCAGAAGGACAACCATCTCTGCAGCACTCCACCAATCCCGCCAGAGCTTGAGAGGACCTGCAGAGAAGAATGGGAGAAACTCTCCAAATCCAGGTGTGCCAAGCGTGTGGCGTCATACCCAAGAAGACTTGAGGCTGTAATCGCTGCCAAAGGTGCTTCAACAACATACTGAGTAAAGGGTCTAAATACTTATGTAAATGTTATTTCAGATTTTTATTTTAAAAAATATGTATGTTTTTACTTTGTCATTATGGGGTAATGTGTGTGTATATTGATAAGGGGAAAAAAAATATTTAATCAATTTTAGAATAAGGCTGTAACGTAACAAAATGTGGGACAAGTCAAGGGGTCTGAAATGCACAGTACATTGGCAGAATGGTTGAAAATTACTGAATAGCTCTTGTGTTTTTACCCAGATCCAAACCCAATGCATACAAACATTACATCAGTGTGTGTGCGTGCATGCCTTGTGCGTGTTAATTCAAAAGAAATGTATTCGTCACATACTCAGTTTACAGCAGGTATAAATGGTGCAGAGAAATACTTATTTGCTAGCTCCCTCAACAGTGCTGGACAATAATCAATATCAATAAAAAGAGTCAAGTCAAAAATACATTTTGTATTTTAGTCTCCATATATTTAAAGACAGCCATAGCCAATTGAGTCTTATTTAGTCCAGGAGACTCAGTCATGCAGCCTTGGCTTCGCCTCTCTCTTTCAGGCTTCTTGGTAAAGACGCACACACACACGCGCGAACGCACGCGTCTCTACCTCACACATTCCCCATCCTAACCAATGTGGTCGTAATACAGAGCAATGTCTTTATAGTGTGTGTCTTATTGCAGGCAGGGTATTCTCCCCCTGGCATAATAATCCCATTGATTTAGAATGATAATAACACACTTTATGACTTTTGTACTGTCCTGAGAGTGGTGTGTGTGTGTGTGTGTGTGTGTGTGTGTGTGTGTGTTTATGTATCTCAGTTATAATAGCATGTTTTCTAGTCACTACACACCATGTTATTTTCCTTTCTGTCTCCCTGCAGAACAAAACACAGAGTTTTATGGATGTTTATCTGTGATGTGGCTGGGATATTGCTCTATAATTTTTCTGGGCTGAGGTGTAGATGGGTTCTGCAGGTCACGGCTGTTGTCCATAGGCTGAGGGAAGAAATGCTGGTTTATGTCTTACAAGTCAGGACTCTGAGCGGGCTAATACTATCATTAGGACTATCATTAGAACTCCCCAAGGTAAATTATGCACAAACACACTGCATCTTTAAAAAATGTATATATATATTATTTTTATTAGATTTTTTTTATTTTTTATATATATAAATACTTTTGATCACTTTTTATCCCAAATTTCATGGTCTCCAATTGGTAGTCAGTATTGTCTCATCGCTGCAACTCCCGTACGAGAGAGAGGCAGGAGAGGTGAAGGTCGAGAGCCGCGCGTCCTCCGAACCACAACACAACCCAACCGAGCCGCACTGCTTCTTAACACAATGCCCATTTAACCCAGAAGCCAGCCGCACCAATGTCTCAGAGGAAACACACCTGGCGACCGTGTCAGCGTGCACTGCGCCCGGCCCGCCACCGGAGTCGCGAGTGTGCGATGGGACAAGGACATCCCTGCCGGCCAAACCCTCCCCTAACCCGGACGACACTGGGCCAATTGTGCGCCACCCTATGGGTCTCCCGGTCACGGCCGGCTGCGACAGAGCCCGGACTCAAACCCAGAAACTCTAGTGGCACAGCTAGCACTGCGATGCAGTGCCTTAGATCACTGCACCACTCGGGTGGCCCTTCCCAGAAGCATCTTAAGGCTAAGTTCATCGTTAGAACCTTCGTAGGAGCATCTTACGAGTCTTTCAGCTGTTTCCCAAAACCATCGTTACTAAAGTTGCACTTGAAAACGCTCGTTATTTACCGACTGCCTCAGACCACTCGTAAGTGCGTCATTTTCATCCACAGAACAGCTCTGTGACTGCCGAAAACCTCAGAACGAAGGTGACTACAAAGTTGCAAGTGTTGCAAACAAGTGAAGGATAAAAAGATGCGTCAAAGCTGAGATGACTGCATTAAAATATACTTACAGTAGGCCTATAGACTACATATACTGAACAAAAATATTCAACATGTAACAATTTCAAAGATTTTACTGAGTTACAGTTCATATAAGGAAATCAGTTAATTGACAGGGATGTAAACAAGTTTGTGCACAACATTTGCGAGAAATAAGCTTTTTGTGCATATGGAAATTCCCTTGAAATATCTAGTAGACTGAACCAACTTTGTTTGTTTATGCTCAAAGCAATTTAAAAATAACCAAGGAGAAAATCTCTGTCCGTAGGAGAATTGTTAAAAAAATAACTCTATAAATGATGTGGCAGGAGTGTCCGTGTTACGTGTGTTTGAGGAGGATGAGGTAAGGGTGTCTGTGTGTGGGGGGAGGGGGGTCAGTACAGTAAGTGCTTTTTAAGGCTACATATAAATTCAGGCCTGGTACCATACTGTGGAAGTGTGAATTTCAATTTTCATGCATTAGGTGGTATTTGGAGATTGGTAGTAAGAGCAGAAATTGAATTCCATATATTGTCCTCTCCTCCTCTCTCAAGTGTTAAGCTCCATGGTACAGCCACTGTTTGCTTTAGAAAGGAGAAGCCCTGTGGGCTTAGACTGAGAATAGCAGGGCTTTGTTTGCTAACTTATTGTACTACACACACACACAAACTTAGACACACAGTGACACCCACACAAATACTCAGACAGTATTTCATTACACACTTTGCTTAACTTTGGAAAATATGCTAAAGCCTCTGCTATTTCATGCTTAAATCTCTCCTTGGAGCAAAGTGTGTGGGGGAGAGCAATCATTGGTCTGGAGATTGAGGAAGTCACTTTTAACAATAGCCCGGTCTTATTTGTGGAAACTCTTACAGGGCCATTTCTGTGTCTCGCTCTCGCGCTCTTTCTCTCGCTCTCTCACTGTCTTATAAAGTGTATATCTATGTATATATACAGTGGGGCAAAAAAGTATTTAGTCAGCCACCAATTGTGCAAGTTCTCCCACTTAAAAAGATGAGAGGCCTGTAATTTTCATAGGTACACTTCAACTATGACAGACAAAATGAGATATTGTAGGATTTTTTATGAATTTATTTGCAAATTATGGTGGAAAATAAGTATTTGGTCACCTACAAACAAGCAAGATTTCTGGCTCTCACAGACCTGTAACTTATTCTTTAAGAGGCTCCTCTGTCCTCCACTCGTTACCTGTATTAATGGCACCTGTTTGAACTTGTTATCAGTATAAAAGACACCTGTCCACAACCTCAAACAGTCACACTCCAAACTCCACTATGGCCAAGACCAAAAAGCTGTCAAAGGACACCAGAAACAAAATTGTAGACCTGCACCAGGCTGGGAAGACTGAATCTGCAATAGGTAAGCAGCTTGGTTTGAAGAAATCAACTGTGGGAGCAATTATTAGGAAATGGAAGACATACAAGAACACTGATAATCTCCTTCGATCTGGGGCTCCATGCAAGATCTCACCCCGTGAGGTCAAAATGATCACAAGAACGGTGAGCAAAAATCCCAGAACCACACGGGGGGACCTAGTGAATGACCTGCAGAGAGCTGGGACCAAAGTAACAAAGCCTACCATCAGTAACACACTACGCCGCCAGGGACTCAAATCCTGCAGTGCCAGACGTGTCCCCCTGCTTAAGCCAGTACATGTCCACGCCCGTCTGAAGTTTGCTAGCGAGCATTTGGATGATCCAGAAGAAGATTGGGAGAATGTCATATGGTCAGATGAAACCAAAATATAACTTTTTGGTAAAAACTCAACTCGTCGTGTTTGGAGGACAAAGAATGCTGAGATGCATCCAAAGAACACCATACCTACTGTGAAGCATGGGGGTGGAAACATCATGCTTTGGGGCTGTTTTTCTGCAAAGGGACAGGGACAACTGATCCGTGTAAAGGAAAGAATGAATGGGGCCATGTATCGTGAGATTTTGAGTGAAAACCTCCTTCCATCAGCAAGGGCATTGAAGATGAAACGTGGCTGGGTCTTTCAGCATGACAATGATCCCAAACACACCGCCCGGGCAACGAAGGGGTGGCTTCGTAAGAAGCATTTCAAGGTCCTGGAGTGGCCTAGCCAGTCTCCAGATCTCAACCCCATAGAAAATCTTTGGAGGGGGTTGAAAGTCTGTGTTGCCCAGCAACAGCCCCAAAACATCACTGCTCTAGAGGAGATCTGCATGGAGGAATGGGCCAAAATACCAACAACAGTGTGTGAAAACCTTGTGAAGACTTACAGAAAACGTTTGACCTCTGTCATTGCCAACAAAGGGTATATAACAAAGTATTGAGATAAACTTTTGTTATTGACCAAATACTTATTTTCCACCATAATTTGCAAATAAATTCATTAAAAATCATACAATGTGATTTTCTGGATTTTCTTTTCTCATTTTGTCTGTCATAGTTGAAGTGTACCTATGATGAAAATTATAGGCCTCTCTCATCTTTTTAAGTGGGAGAACTTGCACAATTGGTGGCTGACTAAATACTTTTTTGCCCCAGTGTATATATATATACAGTGGGGAGAACAAGTATTTGAAACACTGACGTTTTCCTACTTACAAAGCATGTAGAGGTCTGTAATTTTTATCATAGGTACACTTCAACTGTGAGAGATCTGAAACAAATATCCAGAATATCATATTGTATGATTTTTAAGTAATTAATTTGCATTTTATTGCATGACATGAGTATTTGATACATCAGAAAAGCATTACTTAATATTTGGTACAGAAACCTTTGTTTGCAATTACAGAGATCATACGTTTCCTGTAGTTCTTGACCAGGTTTGCATACACTGCAGCAGGGATTTTGGCCCACTCCTCCATACAAACCTTCTCCATATCCTTCAGGTTTCGGGGCTGTCGCTGGGCAATACGGACTTTCAGCTCCCTCAAAAGATTTTCTATTGGGTTCAGGTCTGGAGACTGGCTTGGCCACTCCAGGACCTTGAGATGCTTCTTACGAAGCCACTCTTTAGTTGCCCTGGCTGTGTGTTTCGGGTCGTTGTCATGTTGGAAGACCCAGCCACGACCCATCTTCAATGATCTTACTGAGGGAAGGAGGTTGTTGGCCAAGATCTCGCGATAAATGCCCCCATCCATCCTCCCCTCAATGCGGTGCAGTCGTCCTGTCCCCTTTGCAGAAAAGCATCCCCAAAGAATGATGTTTCCACCTCCATGCTTCACGGTTGGGATGGTGTTCTTGGGGTTGTACTCATCTTTCTTCTTCCTCCAAACACGGCGAGTGGAGTTTAGACCAAAAAGCTCTATTTTTGTCTCATCAGACCACATGACCTTCTCCCATTCTTCCTCTAGATCATCCAGATGGTCATTGGCAAACTTCAGATGGGCCTGGACATGCGCTCGCTTGAGCAGGGGGACCTTGCATGCACTGCAGGATTTTAATCCATGACGGCGTAGTATGTTACTAATGGTTTTCTTTGAGACTGTGGTCCCAGCTCTCTTCAGGTCATTGACCAGGTCCTGCCGTGTAGTTCTGGGCTGATCCCTCACCTTCCTCATGATCATTGATGCCCCACGAGGTGAGATCTTGCATGGAGCCCCAGACCGAGGGTGATTGACCGTCATCTTGAACTTCTTCCATTTTCTAATAATTGCGCCAACAGTTGTTGCCTTCTCACCAAGCTGCTTGCCTATTGTCCTGTAGCCCATCCCAGCTTTGTGCAGGTCTACAATTTTATCCCTGATGTCCTTACACAGCTCTCTGGTCTTGGCCATTGTGGAGAGGTTGGAGTCTGTTTGATTTAGTGTGTGGACAGGTGTCTTTTATACAGGTAACGAGTTCAAACAGGTGTAGTTAATACAGGTAATGAGTGGAGAACAGGAGGGCTTCTTAAAGAAAAACTAACATGTCTTTGAGAGCTGGATTTTTGTTTTAGATTCCGTCTCTCACAGTTGAAGTGTACCTGATAAAAATTTGTAAGTAGGAAAACCTGCAAAATCGGCAGTGTATCAAATACTTGTTCTCCCCACTGTGTGTGTGTGTATATATATATATATATATATATATATATATATATATATATATATATATATATATATATATATATATATATATATATATATATATATATATATATGCAATAAGGCCCGAGGGGTTGTGGTATATAGCCAAAATACAAAATACACGGCTAAGGGCTGTTCTTATGCACGACGCAACGCGGATTGCCTGGAAACAGGCTTTAGCCGTGGTATATTGGCCATGTATCACAAACCCCTGAGGTGCCTTATTGCTATTATAAACTGGTTACCAATGTAAATGATAGCAGTAAAAAAATACATGTTTTGTCATACCTGTGTTATACGGGATAGCGAGGATACCGGACAGATATTTTAAGGGGTGCGGGGATGAGACACAACCTCTATAGCACTGTGGCTCTGATCCTGAGCAGGTGTAAGTGTCTTCTATAGCCGAGAGCTGAACAGACAGCTCTAACAGGCACCTCTCTGATGGAATTACACACCTCTCTTCGCCTCCCCACTTTTTCTTTCTTCCCCTCTCACTCTTTCATAGTCCCTCCATCTCCTCACTGCTTCTCCCTCTCCAAGCTTGCTCCACAACTTATCACTCTTCCACTCTTGTCTATCTCTGTTCCTCTCTTACCCCCCGATCCCCCCCACCCCACCCCGCTATTTCTGGTGTAGGTTATGTGAGTGTTGACGGTTGGTTGTGAGAGGGTTTGAGAGGGTGTTTAATTGTGATGGACCCTGCAGGGTGTTCTACAGTTAGCTCTGTCTCACTGACAATGTGTGAAAGGTTACTTTAGGGAAATACCCCCCCTCCCCCTTCCCTCTCTCTATATCCCCCATTCCAAGAGTCTTTGACCTCCATGGCTCATAGTCTAATCCATGCATGGCCGCTTTGTGTGCGTGGGTACCTGTTTTTGTGTGTGTTGTCACCTAGTAGTTATTTATACTTCCTGCTGAGGTCATTTCTTCTGTTGTCTCTGACATCTGACCTTTGAGTCATCCCCTGCGGTTGCCATGGGTTCTCTACAGGTCTGGAAGGTCACTTTACCTGCTTTATAATCGCATGTTTGGACAAGTGGAGGCACAGTCAAAAAGTTGTACGAAGCATACATTTGCCGGAGGTTGCTATATGGTATACAGTGAAATGCTTACTTCCAAGCCCATTACCAACAATGCTTTAAGAAGTTTTTAAGAAAAAGTGTTAAGTAAAAAATAGAAAATAACAAATAATTAAACAGCAACACTAAAATAACAATAGCGATGCTATCTACAGGGGGTACCGGTACAGAGTCAATGTGCGGGGGCACCGGTTAGTCGAGGTAGTTGAGGTTATATGTACATGTACGTAGAGTTAAAGTGACTATGCATAGATAATAAACAGAGTAGCAGCAGCGTAAAAGAGGGGTTGGCGGTATAAAATGCATAGTCCGGGTAGCCATTTGATTTGCTGTTCAGGAATCTTGTGGCTTGGGGGTAGAAGCTGTTACGAAGCCTTTTGGACCTAGACTTGGCGCTCCGGTACCCCTTGCCGTGCGGTAGCAAAGAGAACAGTCTATAACTAGGGTGGTTGGAGTCTTAGACCATTTTTAGGGCCTTCCTCTGACACCGCCTGGCATAGTCCTGGATGGCAGGAAGCTTGGCCCCAGTGATATACTGGGCCGTACGCACCACCCTCTGTAGTGCCTTGTGGTCAGAGGCCGAGCGGTTGCCTTACCAGGCGGTGATGCAACCAGTCAGAAGCACTTTAGCTCTCTCTGTCTCCATTGTTATGACAGAAGCACAGTACATTGAGCTGAGGATTTACAATAGAGACAGCAGTGAGTTCTACAGTATTACCAGTAGTCAAATCATTCAGCTCATGTCTTTGTGACGCGTTTCAGCGGCAGTCACAGTATCACCCAGTGCGTGGTCGATAATGCCACATCAGCTGATCAATAGTTAAGATTTCAGGATGAGATCAACCTACTGACCTTACACTGTACACACACACACAGAATGTATAAGTGCTCCAAGAGCAGGAGGAACCTCAGCATGGGTTCTCTAATCGCTATCTCCTTCTAGGAACACCATGGGGGTTATAGAAGGCGTTACATAGAATCATGATCAGGAAGACATTCTGAGAACTCTCCTGCAGTTACAAGTACACAATAGTGTACCTGTAGTGGTATGGTCATGGTTGGTTTATAGTTAGAAGGATTTTGCTGGCTGGGGGTCTGTCGTTTGGGTTGCTTTTCTTCCTCCCTCGTTGGCTCTTTTCCTCCTCTCTATGGATGGCTCCATGGTATACCATGTTGATTTTGGAATTGCACGTTAAATATTGAAAATTCTGAAAAATATACATCGGTATGTTGAAGCCCATGATTAATTAAGGACATGTTCTTGCCACTTTCCCACTAGAGCCTATAATACTTACACCCATCCATCCTTGTCTCTGGAAAATGTGTGTGTGTGTATACAGTTGAAGTCAGAAGTTTACATACATCTTAGCCAAATACATTTAAACTCAGTTTTTCACAATTCCTGACATTTAATCCTAGTAAAAATTCCCTGTCTTAGGTCAGTTAGGATCACCACTATATTTGAAGAATGTGAAATGTCAGAATAATACTAGAGAGAATTAATTATTTCAGCTTTTATTTCTTTCATCACATTCCCAGTGGGTCAGAAGTTAACATACACTCAATTAGTGTTTGGTAGCGTTACCTTAAAATTGTTTAACTTGGGTCAAAAGTTTTGGGTAGCCTTCCACAAGCTTCCACAATAAGTTGGGTGAATTTTGGCCCATTCCTCCTGACAGAGCTAGTGTAACTGAGTCAGGTTTGTAGGCCTCTTTGCTCGCACACGCTATTTCAGTTCTGCCCACAGATTTTCTATAGGATTGAGTTCAGGGCTTTGTGATGGCCACTCCAATACCTTAACTTTGTTGTCCTGAAGCCATTTTGCCACAACTTAGGAAGTATGCTTGGGGTCATTGTCCATTTGGAAGACCCATTTGCGACCAAGCTTCCTGACTGATGTCTTGAGATGTTGCTTCAATATATCCACATAATTTTCCTGCCTCATGATGCCATCTATTTTGTGAAGTGCACCAGTCCCTCCGGCAGCAAAGCACCCCTGCAACATGATGCTGCCACCCCCGTGCTTCACGGTTGGGATGGTGTTCTTCGGCTTGCAAGCCTCCCCATTTTTCCTCCAAACATAACGATGGTCATTATGGCCAACAGTTCTATTTCTGATTCATCAGACCAGAGGACACGATTTTTGTCCCCATGTGCAGTTGCAAACCGTACTCTGGATTTTTTATGGCGTTTTTGGAGCAGTGGCTTCTTCCTTGCTGAGCGGCCTTTCAGGTTGTGTCAATATAGGACTCGTTTTACTGTGGATATAGATACTTTTGTACCGGTTTCCTCCAGCATCTTCACAAGGTCCTTTGCTGTTGTTCTGGGATTGATTTGCACTTTTGACACCAAAGTACGTTCATCTCTAAGAGACAGAACGCGTCTCCTTCCTGAGCGGTATGACTGCTGCGTGGTCCCATGGTGTTTATACTTGCGTACTGTCGTGTCTTTGGCTATGCCAGATTAATTGCTATGACATACTATTCTATAAAATAATTTCTCCGTAATTAATATCACCTGATTGAACTAATAATGTAAATGTAATTAACTAGAGAGGGACACCACGAAAGAATATTTATAGAGCTGTTATCTTCCGAATAAACTCTTAAAGATTTAGTAATATTTTACATCCATAGCAGTCACATTAATCGTCATTTTATTCAGTCTCATCTGAAAGTTGTAAATCCTTGGTTATCTGCAAGAATCCTAGCTAACAAGTTGAATCAGCAATACAAAATTGGGTTAATTATTTATTTACTAAATACCTAACTAATCACACATACACAATTAAATCATAACTTGATTACAAATTGCCGTCATAAAGGAAAACGTCCCTAGCGGGCAGAATAGATATGACAGCTTGTTACACAAAGAAAAAGGGCGGGATTTTAGTAGAAGAGCGGGAGATTGGAACAGCGGCGAAGCTGTGCTATCGTAAATACAGTATCTTATGCATTCTAAATTACCGCCCATTTGGAAAAGGAAAATGCAATAAATATTTACTCTGAGCTGCGCTTCAGTAGGTTGGTGGTAGATGGAAGACCGTATCGCCAACCCGAGTCCTCTGTCCTTTGAAGAATGTCTCTGGTGGTCACTGTCGTAGTAACGTTGTGTAGTAGACGGGATACTCTGACTGTCCTTCCTAACCTGCGTTTGTAGCAGCTGTTGCTAACTCAACGGCTAGGAGGTATCACTTCTGTAGTGAATACGAGTTCAAAGTTCTTACCATTCACAACCAAAGTCCATGCTGATGTTGGCTTAGTTCTGTAGTTATTATCTGAACCATTCTGACATCGGATCGTCATCCTAATGTACCCGGAACAGAAAGTTATATTTTTGTCAATGGCTTATATAGTGGAGGGAGAGGGGTGTGTCTGAAAAGTTTGTAACCCATGTCTCTTCACAGGGGCGGGCCACTGGTTGAGCGGAGGCCCAAACTTATGAAAACTCAAATCTCTCATTTGGAAGCTAAAATTACAAATCATGTCATATTCAAACATTTGAATTAAACAACAATTCCATGTGAATCCGATACCTCTGAGGTTTAGACTTTCCACAGTAGAGTTTATGTCATTCTATCATTGAGACTGTGTCAGAGGGCAACCGAACTGACATAATATACCTTAAGTACCACTGCATATGTTCAGTTGGTCGGATTACCAGAATATAGTTCATTTCCCCCCAACTTCTGATGTTCCCAAAATCTCTATGTTAACCAAGGGGGTTTCTAATGTCACATCAGTAGGAAAGAGGAACGGGGGAGGGGGGAAAGAGGTATTTATGACTGTCATAAACCTACCCCCAGGCCAACATCATGACAGTACTATTGTTTGTACAGACGAACATGGTACTTTCAGGAGTTTGGAAATTGCTCCCAAGGATAAACCAGGTCATGGCTGATTTTTTTGGATTTTCCCATGATGTCAAGCAAAGAGGCACTGAGTTTGAAGGTAGGCCTTGAAATACATCCACAGGTACACCTCCAATTGACTCAATTGATGTCATTTAGCCTATCCAGAAGCTTCTAAAGCCATGACACAATTTTCTGGAATTGTCCAAGCTGTTTAAAGGCACAGTCAACTTCGTGTATGTAAACTTCTGACCCACTGGAAGTGTGATACAGTGAATTATAAGTGAAATAATCTGTCTGTAAACCATTGTTGGAAAAATGACTTGTGTCATGCACAAAATGTCCTAACCGACTTGCCAAAACTATAGTTTGTTAACAAGAAATTTGTGGAGTGGTTGAAAAATGAGTTTTAATGACTCCAACCTAAGTGTATGTAAACTTCCGACTTCAACTGTAGTTACATATGACAGCTGTGAGCAGAGCCATGTATGTGCACCCTGGATATGAGTAAAATGTATGCATCTCCAAACTCCAGTGGTTGCCTGTTACGGTGACTGTATTACCGCCACACTGGCGGTTACGAGTCATGACGGCAGTCAAATTCCACTTGACCGTTTAGTCACGGGAGTTAGTCTTTTTCAAGCTCTAATGTTGCTGATGGTCATTAGTAGCCTATGATGGTCATTAGTAGCCTAACAAACTTGCTAACTGCCTGGTACTCAGCACTCTATTGTCCCTCTAATCACTCTGACATCAACGCAAATGTATTCTAAAATCTAATCAAACACCTCGTGAGAGCTCATGTTGTCCAACATTTCTATAGGCTATGCAATTGCGTGAGAAAACAGAGTTTTGATGGCCTCTATTAAATAGAGGAGGATCCCATCAGCTTTTTATAGGCTAGGCCTATTACATTTTATTCATGAACTTTCCTAGGCACATATAAGCACATTGCTTCACTCTAACACAGGAACATAGCCCACCTGGCTGGCATGAAAATGAACCATGAGCAAAAGCATCCTCCATCCGCTATTTAAGTGCATAGATGACATGTATTTTTTTTCCCATGCCCCTGTTCCGAGACAAGTGCGTGATAATGGTTCATTCTAAATCAAAACTAATTTCACACATATATTATTTACTTTATGTAAAGACAACGTTAAATTAAGAATAGTCTGATGGGGGACAATATTAGCCTATCACTTATGAATGACGTATTATCACTTGTGGATGATGCCCAGCTTGTGCATTAACGCAAGAAAGTGCACCTATCTTTTATTCGGGGGTGACTTTTTCCAAGTCATAGTTGCGCACCTCATGTATCCAAGCTCATAGGCCTATATATTTTGATCATGTTTGTATCACAACTAAAGTGGCCAATTAACTTCTTAAAATTAAGCACATTAATCCGCTTTATAACCGGTGTAGAGCTTAACTGGCATACATAGGCTGTGCTTGAGTTTCAAGTTTGGGGAAGATAATTTTCACCATAAAAATTAACCTTTATAATAAAGCATTACACGCATTATCGCATTTGTGAACAGTGTTTGCCCGCTAATTGATTGCATTTTGGAACGTTCGCGCTTATAATGTGAAAAAATTGCCTAATAGTTTATCAACATTTTAAGCTAAACGATCAGCCGATCAGTTTGTTTTGATCCGAGTGGTTGTATTAATTTGGGATCCCACAACAGTCCCAGAGTATGTTTTTTGGATATTTATTTATTGCACAGAAGGACAAGTTGACCAATAGAATAGGTCAACTTTTGTACTATGAGGATAGTATATTGTTTTGCTGTTCGTTAGGCCTACACATCTTGTTGGCTGACAAAAAGTAGGCTAAATGTGGACAGTTCTAACATCTTCAATATGGACATGGAATTCAATAAGAGGGTTGCGTCCCCGATGTGTCCGTCTCCATTCACTTGTAGCCTACGTATTAGCTGAAATGCCTGTGAGAAGGAACCGAGCACGTGACGGACATTGGCTACATCTGAGAGAGCCATGTGAGTGAGAGGTGCATTGTAGCACGGCAGCCGGGAGAAGGGAATTATAATTAGCCTATTATATTCAGCCCAAGGGCACAACTGCCACTTTGGCCGCAACAGGCATGGATTTTCTTAGGTTGGCATTACAGCCAGACAATGGGGATGCCGTCGAGATATTCTAGGCCCGCTGAGAATATTATCAAGTACTTTTCAAATTGTAAATGAGAGACTGATGAAGTGTGTGCAGCTTGCAACCTTTTTAAAATCATAATTCGAGTCCCATCATTCAGCCTTAGAATGTATTAAAAATCAAAACATATAGCCCAATGTTTGTATCACAACTAAAGTTGCATAAAGAACTCTAAATTGAGGACCAGTTAGGACCAGTTTCCTTGTTAACCGCTCACTACAGAATAGCTGCATGTGCGCACTACCTCAGAAATCGTTTGAAGAAAATATATTTTCTATTTTATTAAGCTATGTTCAATTATATTCTTCATACTTTAAAATAATACAAATATAATGCCACGTAATTCTTAGTAAATCTTGTCTGCTAAATGAACTAGTGTAGCCCACAGCCCTATGGCATAGCCATATTAGGGCCTAACATAAGGACAACTCAGAGAATGCTTTTCTGTTCTTCTGAAATAGACTACATTTTATTCATATCATGTTTCTTTAGACCTGGCTGAAATAAATAATGGATTTACTGTGATGGTGTAGGCTATATTAAATTGATATATTAGACGTTTTAAAATGTAGATGTTCCAAAGGTCTGCATCAGTGGCTTGTAGGCTATGCGCGGAAGCCAGGATATGCTAAACGTGTTTATGCTAATTGAACGGTCAATTACCTTGAGACCGGCAGTTATTTGCTTGACAATCACCGGCTGACATTTCGTGATCTCCACAGCCCTAGTTGGAGGTTAGTTACAGAACCTAACTGAGTAATGACACATAACATGAGGAATCTAACAGACGCGCATATTGCGCCATTCAAGTGTATGTGTGTGCTTAGGTGCATGTGTGTTTGTGTTGGTACTGTATGTGTACTCAGGCACGTGCTAGGTGGTCGGCAGAGGTGCTATGCATTTCTAATATGTCACTGTTATGTTGTTGATGCAATACGTTGCAACACTGTTTGTACTCATTAGACACCGTATGGAATAGATCATGGGTCTGTATTATACTGCAGGGTTTCTCTCCAGTTCTGTACGGTTCTGTAGAGTCACTGCTCCTTTGATTTGACCGTTTGTTTGACAGAGACCTTTGGGTGCCCTGAGGCCTCCAGTACCTACACTGTTGGTTATTTCAAACTCCTCGATCCTCCCTTCTTCTCCTGCTGTAACCTGTTGATTCTTCTCCTCTTCTCCTCTCCTACTGTAATCTGTAACTTCTCTCCTCCTCGAATCTATCTCCCCTGTGAAGACTCATTTACAGAGCTGACTTAATCAGACGTGCCCCAGCAGAGAGCAGTATTTTGGAGCCGTGTGTGTTTTGAGAGACAGAAAGTGAGCTGTGTGTGGCCTGCAGATAGCAGGGCTTAGCAGAAGGGGGACTGCACTGTAAGCCCTCAATTATATGCCCGACAGACTGATACGGCATTGAGACACGAACGTGTGTGTGTGTGTGTGTGTGTGTGTGTGTGTCAGAGAGAGACAGGGAGCGAGACAGACAGACAAACAGACAGATAATACACGTTTGTGTATGTTCCATGCGTTTGTCTGTCATAGGCCTTTCTGATAAATGATGAGCTCTTCTCCTCTACGACTGACTATTGTCTCTTCCAGCAGACAGAATAACACAGCACATTGGCCTTCTGCTCTCAATTCAGTTCAATTCAAGGGGCTTTATTGGCATGGGAAACATATGTTAACATTGCCAAAGCAAGTGAAGTAGATAATAAACAATAAAAATGAACAGTAAACATTACACTCACAGAAGTTCCAAAACAATCATGTCAATTCAAATGTCATGTGTATACAGTGGGGAGAACAAGTATTTGATACACTGCCGATTTTGCAGGTTTTCCTACTTACAAAGCATGTAGAGGTCTGTAATTTTTATCATAGGTCCACTTCAACTGTGAGAGACGGAATGTAAAACAAAAATCCAGAAAATCACATTGTATGCATTTTATTGCCCAACTGAGCGGGTTGGGCATAAGTGGTGGTGTATGAGTTTAGCGAAGAAAAGATGTAGATTAATTTGGTAGTTTCTTTTGTAAAATATGTGGTCCTATTTAGTCTTTGGCCCACCGAGATGTCAAGAGGAAATCAAACATAGTCCTCATCCACAGCTAGATTAAACCAGCATTGGTCTCCCATTACTGTACAATGTTCATTTGAACTATTAGTTTTATGGACAGGCTGTGCCCAGAGTGAAACAACCTTCAGATCCTACTGGGCAGTACAATTAGAGTGACCTTATACTGGGCAGTTGCTTTGTTCAAACAGCAAAGCATTGCTTTGTTCAGGTAACACTGTGCTTGTTGCTGTTAGTGTGAATTTGATTACAGAGTTAACTCAGTCACTGCTGATAGAGCCCCATAACCTTAGCGCGGTACACAACTGTTGGCTCATACCGCCTCCATGTTATTAAACCCATGTGATGATATCAATGGGCCCACTATTAACCGCTTCACTGCTCTGCTATAGTCCCATAACCTCCCGTGGACAAAGTTACTACTACACCTCACTGTACTATTGTCTTATTGTGAACCTCCATATTAACCCTCTATGGGGCTTCGAGGGGTGCACTGCTGATAAATCCAAATAACCCGTAATACCCATAACCCTGCTCAGGCCGCTGGAGACAGACAAAGCAGTCCTTTCAGACAGCCTGGCAGGAAAACTGTCATTAAGGGACCAAGTACTACCTTTTTATTAGAGCATATTATTGTAGATAAACTCCCATAGGACCCTTGTCTTATAGCGCACACGCAAACACTCCCCGTTATTAGGGGATATTAGCCTACCTAAGGCAAAAGGCCCAAAAGGGCCCTATCTAACAACAAACAAAACACACACACACACACCCTGGTCGAACTTGGATAAACACATAACGTAACTGTTATGGGACCATTTAGCCTGTGAGCCAGAGGGGAAGTGGCAGCACATACAGCCTGTTTAGTGTTTAGCTATAGAAATATGAGACGGTCAATGTTTCCATCCTCACTTATACTTTATGGGATGGAAATTGTAGCTTTCTTGTAAATAGTTTTTATAGCTAGAAAACGCACAAGCGCATACACACATAGACACATACACTTGTGTGTGCACACGCAATATTATCAAAGTGCAGACTATTAATTTACCCGATTATTTCGCTTGGAGACAAACACCTACTGAGCGCTCATGGAACCCGAATGTACGTCTTCAAGGTTTTAGTGAGAGGGAAACGGAATTAGGCTGAGACTCAAATTTTTCTCTTTAAAATGTATGTCAAACCAAAAACATTTGATTTCAAAGTTTAACAAACCATACAACTATATGCACAATGACCTCTTTTAACAACTTTACACAGAAAATTTGTCAAAAGTACATGTACTTGAAGAACAGTGCAGATGCAACGTTTGGTAACCTTTTGATGATTTAAGTAGAAATTGTGCACAGATATAGAATTTTAAAAGGCTGTTATATTAAATGAAGTGCCCTTATATAATTCTATACATTTGCTAAAGTGCCAACTTCTGGGAAGATTTGAACCCACTTAACCCCAGCATTTATCTAAGTTTTCACCAGAATTGTAAAAACCTAGTTATTTTGTTGCTTTGATAAAGTCCTTTCTAAAGATGATTATTTAGTGTATAATTTTAAGGTAAAAAAACCAACCTGTCCCTCATTTTAAGGTCAACCCAGATACGTTAACGGAACTCTCGTTTTAATATGGTGAAACTATTCCTTTTAAAATATATTTTTTTTTTTTCTAAAGAAACTGAAATTGAATACCTAATAGTCAAATCATAGTGTGAGAGCAGGTGAGCTGATACGGCTTTTTTTTGTTGTCCGTTTTGTGTTGGGAAACTGAGCGTGTTGGGCATAAGACGTCAACTTTGTTACCCCTAGATATACAGGCTACAAATGTTTTAACAATACAATAAAAAAAAAATGTGTGTAGCTTGCATTCAATTTCCCCTCCCTGTTGCACATAACAAGCTTCCATTTCTCCTGTCAAAGGGGGGGGGGGGGGGGGGGGGTTATGGATGATTTGGAAGAAAAAGCTGTCAACTCTGCCACTTATTAGCCACTTAATAGAGGCATTTGTGTTATTTAACCTCTTGAGATGGGACAACTTATTTTTTTATGAAGTTGAATATGTGCTCTTTATGACAGTGTTCAAATTAGGTGGAATTAAACGTTTTCTACACTCAAAAGGCACCTAATTGGCGGAACGACCCATCTATTTCTGAATACATGGTTAGAATACACAATCTATGTTGAGTGTTGTATTGGACATGGGCTGGGATTGGGCTTGTATGCATGCTTGTTCTATGCTTATTGAACAGTGCAGCAGGTTACAGTAGCAATGGCAACAACGTGTGTCATGTGGCTATAGTCAGTAATAACATTAGAGGAATCACATTAGGCTTTGGTCTAGGTTTATCAGGCAGTATTCCTAAGAGTCAGTATTATTAAATTACTATTTGAAAAGAAATTCAAAGTGTGTGTGTATGCCGGAGCCAGTACATGTGTACTTGGTATACTGTGTGTGTGTGTGTGTGTGTGTGTGTGTGTGTGTGTGTGTGTGTGTGTGTGTGTGTGTGTGTGTGTGTGTGTGTGTGTGTGTGTGTGTGTGTGTACACACAATGGAAACAGATGCACTTGAGCTCAATTTCGAGTCTCTTAGCAAAAGGTCTGAATACTTATTTAAAGAAGGTATTTTTGTTTTTTGTTTTTTAAAAATGTGCAAACATTTCTAAAGACTTGTTTTCGCTTAGTCATTATGTGGTATTTTGTGTAGATTGCTGAGGAAATGGTTTTATTTAATCCATTTTAGAACAAGGCTGTAACGTAACAAAATGTGGAAAAAGTCAAGTGGTCTGAATACTTTCCGAAGGCACCGTATATATTGTGTGTGTCTGTCTCCAGGGCAGTCTACACTAAGCTTTCTCTTCCTTCCCTTATTATTCTGTTGTCATAGTAGCAGTGGGCTGGCCTGGCACTAGCCGTTACACTGAGTGACAAAAAAACATTAAGTCACTGACGTGTGTTTGTGTGTGCGCGTCAGTGACAGGAAGACAGATTGCAGCTCATTCTAGAACATGACATTCTAATCATTGGGTATGTTAATTAAGGCCACTGTATTGGAATGTTTCATGAGGGAACGGTCAGGTGGAACACTTTATGGCCATCAACACTGAGACTGTGAAGAGGGGGGTGTGTGTGTGTGCAACAGGAATCTGTGTGTGTGTGCTCGTAGGTGTGTGTGTGTTATCCGATCCTTAAGTCAACTTGATTCCGACAAAATGTGACAACCTTTTTGCCCTCATAGGCTATTGCAATCTTTTGTGTGTCTCTGTGTAAGAAATCGAGAAAAAGCGAGACAGTGTATGAGTCTTTCTAATTCTTGATATTGTCTAATAGTGTCACTGTCACCCACCGGGGTTAGCTAGCCATTTGTAGCACCTTGAGTGTGCTGGCATACCACTGAATGACACATAAAGTATCAGTCAAAAGTTTGGACACACCTACTCATTCAAGGACCACAGAGTGAAGGAAAAGCAGCCAAGAAGTGCTCAGCATATGTGGGAACTCCTTCAAGACAGTTGGAAAAGCATTTCAGGTGAAGCTGGTTGAGAGAATGCAAGGAGTGCCAGGAGTGTGCAAAGCTGTCATCAAGGCAAAGGGTGGCTAATCTCAAAAATATAATATTTGTTTAACACTTTTTTGGTTACTACCTGATTCCATATCTGTTATTTCATAGTTTTGATGTCTTCACCATTATTCTACAATGTAGAAACATTTTAAAATAAAGAAAATCCCTTGAATGAGTAGGTGTGTCCAAACTTTTGACTGGTACTGTATATAGTATACTGCTACAAGGCTAGCTAAGGCTAGCTTCCACCATCCATGTGTTGCATTATACAGTGCCATCTCTACTGTGTGTGGGAGACCGTCAGTTAGTCCCTGAGAGAGAGAGAGGGAAGCAGTTGTAGTGCTGCTCACAGTTAAGTGGTTCAGTGTTATGTTTACCAAGTTCAAATTGAATCATCTGTTGTTGTTGTTTATTACGTTGTTGTTGTTGCTGCCAGGGTGTGCGTTGGTGGCAGCATTTTGGGCGATTTTGCAAGAACAAAAACAGTTAAATGGTTTTTCTGACAATTGTATGAGCCATTGAAGTTCAAGAGAAGACGTTTGTTTGCAGTATGATGCTACATGCTACTTCATCCCTTGTTAAGGGATATACATCTATTCCGTTCGTTGGCTCTGTTTACAATGGGGTAGTTTTGTTGATTTATCCTTTACTGTATCAGGGCATTATAGTTGTGTGTGTTTTGCCCACTTTTCTAGCTACAGTATAAGTATTGGGTAGAAACCCCCTCCGTTGTGTGTGTGTGTGTGTGTGTGTGTGTGTGTGTGTGTGTGTGTGTGTGTGTGTGTGTGTGTGTGTGTGTACACGAGTGAATATTTCATCACATTTACTCTCCACGGATCAGCAGCAGGCAGAGAGGATCATGGTCCATGTGATAGTGTTTGATGGACTGTTCCAGACAGATATCTGATATGTGCTGTACAGTACTGTGGAATATTGCCTTTCCAGCCAGTGCCTGCTACGGTAGTAGTTATTTCATGGGATGGTGTGAGCATGGTGATTTAGCAGGGTCTGCTAGCAGCAACCGTCTGTCTGTCTCTGTGATGAAGAGGAATCCACTACAAGGTCACCACAAATAAATATGGCCGCCCACTTACATCATCAATCAGCGTAGAGTTATGTCAGTGGGCAAAGCCTGCTTGTAAACTTATCAGAGCTTGCCAGATTCATATCTCTTCTTGAGGAGTTGGGAATAAGAAATACGTGGAATTTACAGTATTGGTTGCACAAACTAAAAGAGGAAATACAGTTGAAGTCAGAAGTTTACATACACTTAGGTTGGAGTCATTAAAACTTGTTTTTTAGTTTTGGCAAGTCAGTTAGGACATCTACTTTGTGCATGACACAAGTCATTTTTCCAACAATGGTTTACAGACAGATTATTTCACTTATAATTCACTGTATCACAATTCCAGTGGGTCAGAAGTTTACATACACGAAGTTGACTGTGCCTTTAAACAGCTTGGACAATTCCAGAAAATGATGTCATAGCTTTAGAAGCTTCTGATAGGCTAAATGACATAATTTGAGTCAATTGGAGGTGTACCTATGGATGTATTTCAAGGCCTACCTTCAAACTCAGTGCCTCTTTGCTTGACATCATGGGAAAATCCACTGAAATCAGCCATGACCTGGTTTATCCTTGGGAGCAATTTCCAAACTCCTGAAGGTACCATGTTCGTCTGTACAAACAATAGTACTGTCATGATGTTGGCCTGGGGGTAGGTTTATGACAGTCATAAATACCTCTTTCCCCCCTCCCCCGTTCCTCTTTCCTACTGGTGTGACATTAGAAAACCCCTTGGTTAACATAGAGATTTTGGGAACATCAGAAGTTGGGGGGAAATGAACTATATTCTGGTAATCCGACCAACTGAACATATGCAGTGGTACTTAAGGTATATTATGTCAGTTCGGTTGCCCTCTGACACAGTCTCATCAATGATAGATCCAAAGAAATCAGCCAAGACCTCAGAAAACAAATTGTAGACCTCCACAAGTCTGGTTCGTCCTTGGGAGCAATTTCCAAACACCTGATGGTACCACGTTCATCTGTACAAACAATAGTACGCAAGTATAAACACCATGGGACCACACAGCTGTCATACCACTCAGGAAGGAGACACGTTCTGTCTCCTAGAGATGAATGTACTTTGGTGTGAAAAGTGCAAATCAATCCCAGAATAACAGCAAAGGACCTTGTGAAGATGCTGGAGGAAACCGGTACAAAAGTATCTATATCCACAGTAAAACGAGTCCTATATCGACATAACCTGGAAGGCCGCTCAGCAAGGAAGAAGCCACTGCTCCAAAACCGCCATAAAAAAAGCCAGACTACGGTTTGCAACTGCACATGGGGACAAAGATCGTACTTTTTGGAGAAATGTCCTCTGGTCTGATGAATCAAAAATAGAACTGTTGGGCCATAATGCCCATCGTTATGTTTGGAGGAAAAAGGGGGATGCTTGCAAGTTGGAGAACACCATCCCAACCGTGAAGCACTGGGGTGGCATCATCATCTTGTGGGTGTGCTTTGTTGCAGGAAGGACTAATGCACTTCACAAAATAAATGGCATCATGATGCAGGAAAATTATGTTGATATATTGAAGCAACATCTCAAGACATCAGTCAGGAAGTTAAAGCTTGGTCGCAAATGGGTCTTCCAAATGGACAATGACCCCAAGCATACTTCCTAAGTTATGGCAAAATGGCTTAAGGACAACAAAGTCAAGGTATTGGAGTGGCCATCACAAAGCCCTGACTTCAATCCTATAGAAAACTTGTGGGCAGACCTGAAAGTGTGTGCGAGCAAGGAGGCCTACAAACCTGAGTCAGTTACACCAGCTCTGTCAGGAGGAATGGGCCAACATTCACCCAACTTATTGTGGGAAGCTTGTGGAAGGCTACCCAAAACATTTGAACCAAGGTAAACAATTTAAAGGCAATGTTACCAAATACTAATTGAGTGTATGTAAACTTCTGACCCACTGGGAATGTGATGAAAGAAATAAAAGCTGAAATAAATCATTCTCTCTACTATTATTCTGACATTTCACATTCTTAGAATATAGTGGTGATCCTAACTGACCTAAGACAGGTAATTTCTACTAGGATTAAATGTCAGGAATTGTGAAAAACTGAGTTTAAATTTATTTTGCTCAGGTGTATGTAAACTTCCTACTTGTCGTTTTAAGATCCCTTGTATGTCAGCCTCCTACTCCTCATGAGTTCAACGGTTGGTTCAGTGTGTCGGAGGGAGGGAGGCAGGCCGTGGGGATTTCTATAGGAATGGACCGCTGCTTTAAGAATAGCTTTCTGACCCAAGGAATCATTCTAGTCTCGAAGTCAACAGGACTAGAAGTCTATCGGAGGCCAGAACAAAACCAGCCATTTTCTAGTTCACAGGTCATAGTTAGGCCTCATTTGTATTCTCTCAGTACATTAACAACATCAGCAGCTGATCTCACATTGAACAGCAACTCATCTCACATGGAGCGCAGTATAGTGGAAACCTTGCTTTTGCCTAGTAAGTCATGTCAGGGGACTGATCACAATGAAGTAAGAAGGGAAGGTGCATCGCAGACGTATTACAGCAGGGCATTGTTGTTCCCCCCCCAGTCTCCCAACACAAACATCACAGAGCCCATATACAGCTCATAGCCCAGCGAGGTATATTATCTTCCCATGGTGCCATGTCCAATGGCACAGTGTGGTTAACAACATGGCCGCCCGGGGTTCTCTGGATGTCATTCACTGTTTCTTTCCACCCTCGCGCTTGCATTTAACACACTTTTTTTCACAAGAGCTGAGTTATGAGCCAAGAGCAAGCTGGAGGTAGTGTAGTGACTAGTCAGTATGGCCAGAGGGCATGATAACACTACAGAACAGTAGTTCTATAGCCTAGAGGGCTGTTTTGTTTTCTCATGACCAACCAGGTACGCTATTTGGGTGTCGTTAAAAACTCCGGTACAGACGGGCCGGCGATTTTAAAATATTTACCTCAGCCGAGAGTCAGCGAACACACTGCGGTTTGTTTTAATGGGATGTACAACGCTGCACTGTGGTGATGATTAATGCCTCACAGACACCGTTGGAACACAGAGACTTTATTTTCTTGTTTTGGCGCTCGCCAGGAAAACAGTTAGGAAATAGAGAAGAAGAAAGAAATTCAGAAAATGTTTGAATGGATCCGTGAAGTTGCCGTCGCGCTCCATTTGGTCCTCGCTCGCGCCCCCCAAAATGACTAATGTTACGGTTAGGAGAGGCTCCACCATCAACAGAGGCAAACCAGCGAGACGCCCAAATCGGGCCTGTAATGTCAATTACGCCGACGTGTGTGTGTATATGTCTATGTATGAACACCAGGCTGGCCTCGTGCTTAGAAGTCCTTCTAATTACAGTAGGAAGAGTTGTACCTTGTGACACCTCGCCACCTAGACACTTCATCATCAAAGGAGACGGGCTGCTCTGCTAACATGGCTGCCCTTTGCCTTTTCATGTTTTCTCAGACAACTAATTAGATTGTGCGCCGTGTTTTGAACTTCTCTCCTCGTCATTACCTGTATCATTATGCTGTCTGTCTTTGATTACGGACCAGAAGTCATTGCCCTTAGACAGTCTACTGTATATCTGTGTGTGGGTACAATAGGTCTGAAACTCCCCCCTCTCCAAGCGTAGACCGACAGGCCCCAGCCCTCCATCACCTTGTTAGATACAACACAGGGTGTATCTGTGTTGCGCTGCAGGTTGCTGGAACGTTCTAATAGCGTTTCCATTCACAGGAAGGCATGACGTCATACTGTAGAGATGGCAGCCGCTGGGCTGGTGTAATGTGAGTGGGTTGAACATTTGAAACGCTGACGTTTTGTATAAGCTACTTTTACTGTGTGTCTTGGCGCTCTTCCAGATACGTGTCTTGGTACATAGAAGTTATAGAGCACTGATATAAGTTATAAACCCCTGCCTGAAGGAGTGGGGTCAACTTGTTATGTACTTCCATGATAAACGCCTTCAAAATCAGAGAAAGTGATATAGGCCTTATTTGATAGCCAGCCTCTCCTATTTAATCAGAAGTGGTTGTATTTCACATTAAAAAGCTGACATGGATCGCCTGCTTTTATAACAAATTAGAAGGGACACTCAGCTAAAATACGTGCTGGACAGGATTGGAAATGTGCTTTACACTGGTAAGCATCTCTAGTGTTAATTAATAAAACTTTTCTGCCAGAGGTAGATTAATTACCATTTTGCTGTTGCTTTGTCGTACTCACGTAAGCGGCAGCCTCTGATTGGCTGATACCCGGGGTGCGGGGTGGTTGGAGTTGTCAACAATGCGGCATGACAGAAATATGATGGCGAGGCCTCCCGAGTGACGCAGCAGTCTAAGGCGTCACTGCAGACAGCCTTCCGTTACTCGGAGACGTGAATCCCTCTGTCCTTCGACTATTGTTGGATATAGATGTCCGGTTTATCAGGTCCCAGGCTCCCATTACTATGATGATTATTTATTTAAGTTAATTACAAGTAGCTTTTTACTTTAGCCCCATCTGTACCTGATAGAGCAGATCTAGTCTCACGTGCGCAAGTAACCCATCTGGCGCGGGAGTCGTTGGGATGGAGACCAGAGCAGAACCAGAATTTCTGACTGAACGCACATTTGAGCACCCCAGGATGGTCCAATTACTTTGTTCTGTTTTCATTTATGTTATGAAATCCTGCGATTTCATTCGGACAGTGTGTCGTCGCCCCCCAACCCCCTTGCAAATTGCTGGCAAAAAAATCCAAGCAATGTTCTTAAGGCCTATGCAGTCACTGAGGGGTAGTGTCATGTCTTGACTGTCATTAATGTGTAACGATTAAATGAATCATATAACAATTAATTAAGTAGTAATCTGGGGCACCACGGGAAAAGTTATATAACAAGTTTCTATCTCTTACATCAGTAACTGTCAATTCATTAATTCTTATTTACCTTCAGTCTCATTCTGAATGTCTCAAAATTCTTGGATATTTGCACGAACCCTAGCATAAATGATAAATCAGCGATAAACAAATTGTCTTAATTATTTATTTACTAACTAACTAAATAATCACACAATTATTATATAAAGAATTACATAAACACACAAACAGGATAGCTTACACATTGATTACTACACAATGCAATGAAAAGTCCCTAGTGGACTAAACCGAAATGACAGCTTGTTACACAAAATGGCAGATTCAAAAGAGGGGGAAAGGGAGAGGGAAAGGAATTCCATTATCGTACAGACAGCTTATAACTATGCTCATGGAAATGCAAATACTTTGCACATGAACGGCCGCTCATTCGAAAGAATTGCAATGTACATATTTACGTGTGTATGTCTTTGCTTTCTCTCTGTTGAAAACACTCGATCCATCTACGGGGAGTAATTAGACAGGACGTCTCTAGTTGTATAAGTCTCTGGTTGTCCACCAGAGATCACCATGTCCTTTGTAGTTGGAGTAGGTTGGTCTTGGAATGTCTGTTAGAACAAATCTTCCAGACGTACCAATGTCCGTTGGATGGATCTTTCAAAGTACCACCCGGTGGTTCTCGGTCGAGTTTACTAGACTAAAGTACTTGAACAGCTGCAGACTGAATGTTCCTGTGTAGTCTTCTTCTTCTTCGAGAGAGAGAGAGAGAGTTTCAGAGTTTTTAACCATTTCAATGTGCAGCCCACGCTCCACGTCTTTCTGGTCTCATAGTCGAACCATTCGTGACGTCCGGTTCAACACCGCCTGCCTGCTTGGTCTAATGTAGAGCTAGAACCATTTAACACCTCCGTAGCAACCCGGCAATGTACTGGTCTCTAGAGATTTAAATTCCTGCCATTTCAACGTGCAGCCACTCTCCACGTTTTTCTTGTCTCATAGAGTCTAACCATTTGTGACGTCCAGTTCAACACCGTCCGCCTGCTTGGTCTAATGTAAATTTCGTCAGGAGGGGTTTTATGCACTCTGGCAAAAGGGGGCATTCCATGAAGCCGACATAATGCCTGTGCTCACGTGGGTGTGGTCACTGACTGGGTTGAACTTTTATATGAAAATCAATTCTCATTTAGAAGGCTAACATCACATTTCATCTTCACACAAATAGTTTCATATTTAATCCTAAAAGTTCCACAACATTTGGATGTAAACCTGACAACTGGGAAATAAACACATTCAGAGATACAGTTATGTTGTTATACCATCCTTAATGAGATCCCAAAACAACAACCGATCTGACATAATTGTTTTTTAAGTACCCATGGACCATTCCAATTGTTTGGATTACAGAAATATTGTTTCATTGTCCAATCTTGGGTGTCACATTACTCTGAAATTTCTCTCAGTTGTAACAAAGGGATGTTTAACCTCCATTTCTGCAGAGTGGGAGAGAAAGAGTTCCTGCAGGTATTTACGACCGTCATAAAACGGCCAACTTCACCCCCATCTGCGGGAGAGAGAGGGCGCTGTAGAGCGGACCCACTTGATCCTTCAGATCTTCACAGGAGAGTCATAACAGTAGTAAGTAACTGAACAGCTTGTTTTAAACAATATATTTTTGAAACAGGAAAATATACAAATGAACCACACTTTTATGAGCATTTAAAATGTAACCCATGAATTATTTATAATACAGTGCCTTTGGAAAGTATTCAGATCCCTCGACTTTTCCCACATTTTGTTAGTTTACAGTCTTATTCTAAAATTGATTCAATTGTTTTTTGTCCTCTACCTCATTTTTTTATTTTTATATAAATACAAAATATAGATATTTTTCCAATCACAAGTGGGGCGCCACCCCTAACGCCCTATAGTGGACAAAAAAATGGAAAGCACAAAAAGTCCTGGCTTAGTAGTTATGGTGTACCCTGTGATGCAATGCTACAGGGTGATATTTCATAGACAGCACTTAGTTTTGATATTCGTCAGTCAGCCGAGACCACAATAGTTTATAGAACGTACGGTAGCAGTTTCAAGACAGTGTAATAAAAAAGTCACAGTATCAAAGAGAATCTATATATATATATATATATATATATATTAATAAAATGCAAGCGTCAAAATAGTGTCTCTGAAGATGACTTAGGGAAACTTCAGTCACTGTGTTGCAGCACGATATTGTACTGTGTTATTAATTCAATTAAAAAAGTGTGGCGCAGTGAGAAATGTGCGAAACGCATGTGTGAAATATGCGTACGGTAGCCTAGCGGTTAGAGCACTGGGCCATTAACCCGAAAGGCCGACAGGGTTTACCCTTGTCGAGCAAGGCACTTAACCGTAATCTGCTCTAGGGGAGCCGTAGTACTATGACTGACCCTGTAAAACAACACATTTCACTGTGTTGTGACAATAAAACATACATTTATTTTTTTTTACTGTAGAGATAGGACAGTTGAACTGCCATATGAAGCCTAGTTGTCAGTGATGTCTTCCATTGTTACTGTGTATATATAGTGCCATTTGAGCCCCTATTCCCAGAGGTGACATGCCACTCTGTTCTCACACAGTGACATAGTTTTGGGGTTAAGTGGGTTAAGTGACGAGTGCCATGTCACACTGACTGGAAGGAGATGCCATCACTCTCTATTCCCCATCTTTACATAGCAGCTGGGAGAGTTGGATACTAAGTGCCGCCTCCCCCACAACTACTCTGTCTTTCTCGGTCTCCCCCCCCCCCACCCCTGGCTGGCTGGCTGTGAAACTGTTACCAGGATGTTAGGTCACATCCATCTATTTGACCTTCACTGTGACATAATCTATTGACACTTGACTTACCACTTGACTTACTGTCTGTTTGAATGGTTAATAATATTAGCCTATGAAAATATTGTTTTTAGCAAAGTTGGGCCTAGACTGAGAGAGAGTTACACTGTTACACCTGAGGCCCCTGGTCTTATATGCAAACCACACCGGCAACATTGCGTGTGCGAGCGTTGCAAAATAAATGTAAACATGTTATTCAATGATTTCACCCACTCCGCTCGCCCATGTAAATGAGTGTCTGTGTAGCCAAGAGCTAAAATAGAACGGTCAGTGCAATCTAGCATCCTTGGGATGTCCCTTACCCTTAACCAGTGGTGGAAAAAGTACCCAATTGTCATACTTGAGTAAAAGTAAAGTTTCCTTAATGGAAAATTACTCAAGTGAAAGTCACCCAATAAAATACTACTTGAGAAAAAGTAAAAAAGTATTTGGTTTTAAATATACTTAAGTATCAATTCTACTTGAGAAAAAGTAAAAAAAAGTATTTGGTTTTAAATATACTTAAGTATCAAAAGTAAATGTAATTGCTAAAATATACTTAAGTATCAAAAGTAAAATTTAAGAATAATTTACATTTCTTTAAATTAAGCAAACCAGACGGCACAATTTTCTTGTTTTTTAAATTTATGCATAGCCAGGGACACACTCCAACACTCAGACATAATTTACAAACAAAGTATTTGTGTTTAGTGACTGCACCAGATCAGAGGCATTAGGGATACTTTAAAGTATTTTTACTTAAGTACTTTACACCATTGTCCTAAGCTTAACCTTTACCTAACTCTAACCGTAATCCTTAACTTAACCATTTTAAATGCCTACTTCAATGGGGTAGGGAACTCCCAATGATCCCAGATAGCACGGACAAAAATAGAACTTGGTTCTACTTGAGACACTTGATGCGCTGCAAGTCCCGCCTCTCCCATCTACTCATTGGTTTTCAGGAGCATACAACCCCACGTGGTTATTTCAAAAATGAACGAGGAGAGATTAATCGTAGATAACTAAAAACTCAGAGAGCATCATTATGAGGTTATACCGTCTTCAGAAAGTATTTACACCCCCTGACTTTTTCCACATTTTGTTGTGTTACAGCCTGAATTTAAAATTGATTAAATTGTGATTTTTGTGTCACTGGCCTACACACAATACCCCATAATGTCAGTGGAATTATGTTTTTAGGCATTTTTACAAATTATGTCACGGCTAAATAAGTTCAGGAGTAAAAATGTGCTTAACAAGTCACATAATATGTATTAGTGTTTTATTTTTCATTGATTTTAAAAATAGCCTATAGTAACATAAACTAATGAAAATGTTTTACGTTTTTTTTTTTCATTTTCTAATGGCAGGCCTACCTAAAACCTTCATAAAGACAACCAAATTATATTTTTTTACAAAATCATACATGAAATGTATTTATTATACTGTTAGAATACATTGGCTCAGAACGGGATTGCTAGATGTCCAGCTTTTGTAGTGTCACGTTCGTCGTTTGGATGAAGAGAGGACCAAGGCTCAGCGTGATAACAATACATCTTCTATTTATTATAACGAAGACGAAGAACACTTAAACAAACTATACAAAAACAACAAACGAACGTGAAGTTATAATTACAATAAGTGCAGACACAGACAACTTACATATAGACAATCACCCACGAACTACCTAATGAATATGGCTGCCTAAATATGGTTCCCAATCGAAATAGACAGCTGTCTCTAATTGAGAACCAATCTAGGCAACCATAGACATACATACACCTAGACTAGACACTGCCCCATAAACATACAAAACCCCTAGACAATACAAAACACATACATCCCCCATGTCACACCCTGACCTAACTAAAATAATAAAGAAAACAACGATAACTAAGGCCAGGGCGTGATATGTAGTGTTTATAGTCAGTAGAGAAACACAATTTTGTATGACTCCAAGTCAAATTTCAACAAAAATAACAGCCCAATGTTCATCTCTCAGGACAAATTATCTAGCAATAGCAAGCTAGCTGAATGTCCATAAATGTTTCATGTGTGTATAACATGCCCCAAAATTAATATAGCTGTTTCACAGTTTGTTTTGATATTTTAACCAGCATGTCATGATCACGTCTGGTGTGGATGGACAAAATCAAAATGTGCGTTATGACGCACACACTGGCTGGTGTAGTTTGCGTGTTAGTCTATAGTATGTGTGTGTGCTTGCGTGTGTGTGTGAGAGAGCAAGAGAGAGGGCTAGCTAGTAATAGATGTCTAACAAAGACACGGCATGACAACGTGTGACATTTGGGAAGTCGGGGGGAATAACATTTCTGACAGCAGGACAATGGCTTTCACAACGGAGGGGAAAACCGAGTGAGGGGAACAAAGAGGGGAAAAAAGAGGGAGAGAACAGAATACCAACAGGAGAGCCAGACTGCAGTTAGCAGCTGAGAGAGAAGAGGGCGAGAGAAAGCGGACCTGATTTTTTATGACAAGTCACAGTAGCGGGGCTGAGCGGGGCGCCGTGCTTTCTCAAATGGAGTCACAGTTTCCTATCAGCCAGTCCATTTTTCATGGCGACGGATTGCAACTGACAGTCAGTCGAGTAGGCCAGCATTTCTCAAATGTAAATGGTCTGCTGCAAATGAGGTCTGACCTTATCAATGGTTGGGTCCCATCCATCTAGAGCCAGACCCCTGTCTGCCTACTGCATGAGAGGAGAGAACCCTACCTCTTTACCTTCCTTCTCCTCTGGTTCACTGGGCCTCTTTCTCTCTCTCTCTCTCATTTACTCTCTCCTTTTCTTTCTCCCTCTCTCTATGCCCCCCCCCCCCCCCTCTAGCCGCCGGTGTTTACTAACCTTTGTGTTTCACTAACCTTTTCCCTCCAGTTCTTCCCTCCCCTCCTCCCTGGGGTCTTTCCTGTGTAATCCAGTATAGTGTTACATCCATCACGGCCTGCTCCCTGATGGAAACGTTAAGGAAGGTTCTTTAAAGCTGGACTGTGTGTGAGTGTAGTGTAGTGTGTGGGTAGGATGTGCGATTTAATAGACTATTTTGTGCGAAGCGTTGCATTTTATAGTAGGCCTGCTTATGTAGCAGTCCCCTGCAGCCTGTAGTGAGACTGCGTCAGCACACACACTTTTACAGTACACTCTCACACACACGGCAAACTGTCACAGGTACACTTCCAGTTAGTCCATGGAGAAGGGTCCCGGTGGAGAGCACTTATTCGCTCAGATGTAGAGCAACCAGAAGTGACACTTTGGACAAGTTAAACAGTGATAAATCTGCGTGTCAGTTTGATTTAAAAAGCAGCCGCTGTTCTCTGTCGACGCCGCGTCATATCTCCACCCCCTCAGGGCTCATATCGGCCGACGCGCGGCTTCTTAAAAAGCAAGGGAGGATGAATGAGTGAAAGGGAGATGTGGCAGGCTTAACTCGGGGAAGAAACACTGTGATTAATTACAGGGGAGCTGATGGTGGAAGGTGAGGCAGGGACAAAGTGTGTGTGTGTGTGTGTGTGGCGGTGTGAGGGGCAGCGTTATTGCAATTCTAATTCTAAATGACTTTGCAACATTTAACCTGTATGAATCAAACGGTCATAATACTATTACAGTACATCATCCAGTCTACTGAACTATAATGTTATTTTTAAGCAATAAGGCCCGAGGGGGCGTGGTATATGGCCAATAAACCACGGCTAAGGGCTGTTCTTAGGCACGACGCAACGGGCACAGCCCTTAGCCGTGGTATATTGGCCATATATCACTAACCCCCGAGGTGCCTTATTGCTATTATAAACTGGTTACCAACGTAATTAGAGCAGTAAAGATACATGTTTTGTCATACCCGTGGCATACGGTCTGATATGCCACGGCTTTCAGCCAATCAGCATTCAGGGATCGAACCACACAATTTTTAAGTGGTTATAGTGCACTCTATAGGAAATAAGATGCCATTTGGGACAGAGCCTTGGCTTTAGCTGTGCTTCAGAGTTCATCACATTTAATAGGAGTTAATAGGGAGGGGGTTGAAGCACACAGCTACGTCGTCCTAATGTAAGGTTTAAGGTATACTGTTTCATTATGAAGATTTATAACCCCCTTACAGAGAACACTGTTTGGGCTACTTTGAATACAGTTTGTGTTTAGATGTGGTGAAAGCTGCAGATGTTGTGTAGCCTCCTTGCCCTTGCTTCTCCGTTCTTGTACAGTTGACGTCTTTGATCATTGTAGATGTGTGTGTGTGTGTGCGTGCGCGCTATAATCCCAACATAGTCTGGCGTCCAAACATCAAACTTTAATTTGATTCATCGTAGGGTTTATCTAAGAAAGTTGGTCCATGGAGAGTCCGTTTTCTTTTTGGGATAATGGAAAGAAATGGTACTTCAGTCTGAAACATATTTGGATATACGGAGACATCCTCATAGTAACAGTTATATCATTCCCCACTTTAACCCCTACTGTTCAATTGAAAGGAGAATGAGTTCCGTGGTATCCCTCCCAGTGAGTGGTGATTGTGGCTGGGCAGCGTGGTAACGGGCCTGTTGTGAGGGCCTGGGTGTGGGCGTCCAGTAGAGGTACAGCTCGACGACCTCTTTAATCAGTCATTAACATCACACCAGGACAATCATCCCGACCTCTCAGTTTTCTCTCCCTCTCTCTCTCTCAATTCAATTCAAGGGGCTTTATTGGCATGAAAAACATGTGCTAACATTGACAAAACAAGTGAGGTGGATAATATACAATCTCTCTCTGCTCCACAATGAGATAGTAATTGCTCGTTGTCTCTCAAAAGCATCTCGCTGTGATGAGAAATAAACAAGGTAGGGAGGGATGGAGAGGAGAGGAGAGAGCGAGCGAGACGGTGGACCCCATGCTGCAGGAGATGAATGGATCTCCAAGAGCTTAATGATGAACTGATGCCAGAGGAGATGAGTAGACGAGAAGGACAGAGATGAGGAGGAGTTGGAGGGGATGTGAGAGATGGAGGATTGTCATCCTTTCATCCATGATATGAAAAAAGGGCGACATGCTGTCACCATCTCCCTCCCTGGCTCCAACATGGAATCCTCAGAGGACATAATCGTCTTAGAACGTATCGGACCCATAGGCGTTTTCAATGGGCACCCTGCCTCCCACTACTGTAGGTAGTGTTGATGTGATGTCTATCAGGAAGGTGCCTTCTATCCCCGCTGACGGTGATCTTTGTCCAATGACGCGCTGATGCAAAGCTGAAACGCCCGCGCGGTCATGACAGGCACTTTGTTTGATCACATTTTCCGCTCCGAGAAAACCAGAAGAGAGATTAGAGATGTGCGAGGCGGCTATCCTATGGGTCTCCGCTGTGATGTTGACACGGGAGGGTATTTAAAGAAGGGTTACACCCAGCAGAGCACTCCCTGCCCGAGGCCCAGCACATGAGCTCTGCGCCTCTACCATTGTCTTAAAGGCATCTAGCTTATTGCCTGTCCTTCGCTGTCTTTCGAAGAGAATGAAGGGAGACCAAGAGAGCGAGGCGGCGAGAGAGATACCGACTGAGGAGGACAGAGGAACTATTCTCCCCCGCAGCAGGGACTCTTAAGAGGTGGTGTCAAACAGCGCTGTGAACCACAGTGTCTTTTCTCATTCCCCGAGGTGTCCAGGACCTGCTATAGTAGGTAGATTTACTGCAAGCTAACCCGACTGGAAAATATGTCTTCAAAGGCCACCTATTGAAGAGGAGCAGAGGGAGAATGGATGGATTACGTTGGAGGTCCAGAGAACAAGCTGCAGTCACACTGCTGCCTCGACTCTTCTGTTGGAGACGAAGAGATGGAGGAGGAGAGAAGAGAAGGGGGGAAAAAGTGAAAGAGCAAGGGGAGGAGAGAAGGCATGAAGAGAGGCGAAATGCACATGGAGAGAAGAGGAGAGCCTGCGTTAATTGACTGTAGTTGAGACGTGCTAATGTGGGCCATATTTTAACAGCCATCCCCATAAATCCTGGTTCTCTGCGGTCCAGGTGGAAAGTTCAAAGCACTCACTGTCTGCACTATCCTACATCTCCCTCCCTCTCTGGAGAGTGTGGGTGGGGGTGTGCGTGTGGGCAAGAGGTTTGAGGGTGTGTGAAAAAAGGTCAGCACTAGGAGGTGCACTCGCTCTCCCTGGCTTTCTGCCCTTGGGCTTCTGCTCTCTCTCTCTCTCCATCTTGCTTTTTTGCACTCTCGAACTTATTTTTAAGAGCATTTTCCTTTCTTTCTTTTTTTCTTTCTGTTTAACTGACTGACTGAATGACCAGTGGGTGCAAATGGCTCATGGGTCTCACTGTGTCACTGTGTGTCCTGAGGCCCAGCTAAAAGCCCAGAGGTATGCCAGGACCATTGCACACACACACACACACCATCTCCACTCTGCAGTTCGCACACTTATAGGCCCATGATACTATTCCACTGTAGCTCCGCCATAAATTCCAAACTCATTACAGTAATGCAGTCCATTTACTGTGACCAGAGAGAGAGAGTGCAAGGGGGGGTGGTAGAGCGAGCGAGCGAGGGAGGTAGAAAGAGAGAGATGGCGGTAAAGGAGAGAGATGAAGCTACTGTGACACAGGCT
The DNA here is from genome assembly GCF_029448725.1 of Salvelinus fontinalis. NCBI lineage: Eukaryota > Metazoa > Chordata > Actinopteri > Salmoniformes > Salmonidae > Salvelinus > Salvelinus fontinalis. The sequence continues at coordinate 43,048,288 of NC_074668.1, forward strand.
ACATACAGAAATGGAAAATGCTAAGACTGTGGAAAGGGAGAGGGGGGTGGATGGAGCAGGCAGAGAGTGAGAGAGAGCGAATAGGGCTGTTGGGCAGAGGATGTATGGGATCGGAGGGTTTCATTGATGTGGTTAAGGGGCTTTTCAATCCCAGCAGAAGTGCTTTTCATTAGGTTAAAAACTATCATCTGTGCTGGTGGAGAAACAATGGACACATATCAATACGGAGAGTGCCTGAACCGGAGTAGGCAAGGGAGAGGGGGGGGGGGTGAAGACAGGAGAGAGAGTCTGCTCAGAGAAGGAGTGCGAGAGTGAAGGAACGAAAGAAGAGAGAGGAGTGTCCCAGCTGTAATTGACTAGTAAAGTGAGAGGGTTTGAGTGTAAGCACCCATTAAACACAATTCACGTTGATTGTCTCCGTTAGTGGAGTGAAATCACACTGGCTGTCCAAAATCACATTTGAACCCAGTGTGTGTATTTACTTTTTGTATTTTATTTGATCTTTATTTAAATAGGCAAGTCAGTTAAGAACAAATTCTTATTTACAATGACGGCCTACCGGGGAGCAGTGGGTTAACTGCCTCGTTCAGGGGCAGAACGACAGATTTGTTTTACCTTGTCGGCTCGGGGATTCAATCCAGCAACCTTTTGGTTACTGGCCCAACGCTCTAACCGCTAGGCTTACCTGCCGCCCCGATTTTATAATGACACTGAACTGTGTTTTTATCAGAGACACTTCACTCATATACGGAGAGAGAGACAGTAAAAGAGATAGACAGAGAGAGTGAGACGTCCTTTCCTCATCCATACATGTGACTTCATATCTATCTTCTGCGGCAGATTTGCTTGTTTGACACACACACATTCTTCCCCCATCTCTATTTCCTGTAGTCGTGCCTGTGTTTGGAGAGTAGAAGATCTCAATCATTAGACTAAACTTTAAGGCCTAAAATATTGTAAAAACGATGAAAATGTAGGACAATTTCTCCCCGGTAACTCGACTAAATTGCCTTGATTTGTTCTCCTCTCCCATTTACTGCTGTTATTCCAGGAGTCATTTTCATAAAGACTTTCCTTTGGTCCCAGAAACAGGTTTGTGGAATTTCACTGTAAGATAATTGTCATTATAGGATGGTTCTGTTACACAATAGCCTGGAGAGAAAAGAGAGCGGAGAGAGATGATTGAGGGAAATGAGTCAAAGATGTGTGGCGGTATGCCAGTAGGAAAGTCCTGTATGAATGCTAATCTACTCTATTGTCTAATGGCTCCTATTTGATTGGGACATTTTTACATTGATGGGGGTAAGATGTACGTGTACGTTTATTGTGCGCGCACCTGCTTGTTTGTGTGTGTGTGTCAGACCATAGCTGTGCTCCGGACTGGCTCCCCATTGGGATGTTAAACACCATGGCGACAGGCACTGACCCCCAGTCTAGAGGTCAAGGGTCTTACTGGGTCTTTAGGGAAGACAGTGACCCTGAACGTAGGGGACATCCGACAGTCTAGAGAAGGAAGGAGGGAGTGGGAAATAAGGAAAGAGGGGGAGAGAGGACAATGGGCTGCCGTTCCGTCTGCTGGAAGACACACTAGTCAGTTGTAGCTTAGAGAGATACAATTTCTGTCATGTGTTTAAAATTATTGAAATCCAGTGTGTATGTTGAGTCTCAATCGATCTCTCCTTTCTACTTCTCACCTAGGTCATCGCCTTTACACACACTGCACACCGAAGGACGCATGAATGTGCACACACACATACATACACACACAGATCTACTGGGTTTTGGTCTTTACCCCCTGACTATGAGGAGAGGATGCGGGAAGGAGAGACAGACTGTGGGGGGGGGGGGGGGGGGTTGCCCATGAGTCAAAAGGTGGGTCAAATAGGGACACAGCAGGCTTCAGTTAAATCAGACAGTGTCAATATCTGTGTGTGTGTGTGTGTGTGTGTGTGTGTGTGTGTGTGTGTGTGTGTGTGTGTGTGTGTGTGTGTGTGTGTGTGTGTGTGTGTGTGTGTGTGTGTGTGTGTGTGTTTGTGTGTGTGTGTGCGCGCCAGTGTGGGTTCGCTCTACCTCTTTTTACCTTCTCTAGAAAAGTGCCCTGTAATTTGAAGTGAGAATCTGACTACATCACGTCACAAAAATACAAGGTTCTTAAACTGTCATTTTTGCATTTAAAAGCACTTGTCAATTTCATGGAAGCAGTAAAAATGTCAGGTATGAGTTATAGACCAACGTTATACTGTGGTTTTAAAGTGAGCCATCAGACGAGCTCGTCATAAACACAAGTGTGTTTGATATATCGCCAGGTATTGATCACAAGGTGTGTGTGTGTGTGTGTGTGTGAGATCAGCAGAACTGGTGTTTGATATATGGCAAGGTATTGATCATAAAAGTCAACCGTGGCTCTAAATTCACTAAGGAGGTTAGTGAGGCCCAAACAAAGAGCTCTTATATGCTTCTATAAGTCATTATAGCACCTTAATATGATGTATATGCCTGTCACTGTCTCACAATGTAGTGGACCTATATCAGCTTTAGCAGCTTTGTGTTTTGCAGTCATGGCAGTGGAAGTGGTTATGATAGGAGAAATTGAGAGAGGGAGATTGAGAGAGAGAAAGGGAGAGAGATGGAGGGGAGGAGGAGGTAGAAACAGAGGAAGAGGAGGGGGGAAAACAGATTAGTGAAAACTTTGGATGGAGGTCTGAGAACAACCCTGGCCAGCCCCAAAACACATTCTGTACATTTTTGTAAAATGCCAATTAGTATTTTAATGATCACTTGTTTAATATCGGATTATGTTAACAGATTTGTTTCTTTGTGACTCACAACGTTGACGTAATTCCATTATGTTTTTGGGCGAATATGCGTCTCGAGTTTTCTGCAGCGGGGGAAGACTGGTTTGGTGTCTGGCTTCAATCATTGAGGGTATTACACCCAGTATGATAAACACCACGGTTTCATATTTTCTCCCTTTTGTGGTTTCTTTTCTTTCTCTCGTGTTTTTCTCCACGCCATACTAATTCACGCTGCTTCTGTATCTGTTTACCGCCTACAGGCAACACAGATGAGTCCAACTCACAACATTTATTAGTGTTCTTCTTCTTCAGTCATTAGGTATTCATACTCCAGTATGTAAATGTCTAATGGTTTGTTTACCCTGTTTCTGAATCCAAACCATCCTGTACTGTAGCACTTCATCAAAGGCTTTATTTTCAGATTTGTTGATTGACGCCATTAACTATACTTGATTAAATACTTGAGCAAGTTGCAATATGAGTGGTAGTATTGTGCTTTTAACAATACATGCAAACTGGTTTACCTTTAGGAAAAAGTGAACCAACTCTTGAAATAGATATTCCAAATACAAGTTGTGGAGCACCTGCTACAGCTCTGGATTTAATCCATGCTAGTTCCACCGCAACGCACCAGGCACGACGCACGCATATATACACACTGACCACACACTGAACGAACCCAACACACTAGGGATTTATTCTACAGCTGTAGAACAGTGGGTAAGCTGGTACCTGGAAGGGATTGTCACGAATATCACCGAAGGTGGCTCCCCTTCCCGTTCGGGTGGCGCTCGGCGGTCGTCGTCGCCGGTCTACTAGCTGCTACCGATCCCTTTTTCCCTTTTCCTTTTGTTGGGTCTAATTGGTTTCACCTGTTCCTTGTTTTGGGTCGGGGTTATTTAAGTTCAGTTAGCCCGCCTGTGTTCGTGCGGGATTGTTTTTGCTGTATTTGATATAGGAGTGTTTCTGTTTTTTTGGATTGTCCGCTGTACAGTGCATGTGCCTGTGTAGTACATGATTTTGGAGTGCTTTACGCCTTTGTTCGGCGTCACCCTCTTTGTGCGCGGTTATTGTATGGAATAATTTTTGTTTTGTTTTTTTGAATCCTCTGTTCTCTGCACCTGACTCCACACCCATCACTCTACGCAACGTTACAGGGATGTCCTCCTATTGTGTTTGAGTGGGGGGGGACTGCCGACTCTCTCACACACACTCTGACTTTCCTAGCAGTTGCTCTTTTTGCTATTTTATTTTCCTTCCTCCTCCTTTGTTCAGGCTAATCTCTTGTCGTTTGTGAAATTAGTTTAATGACAGGCGGTGAAGCTGAACCTGACACGCTGGCTTAGTGTGTATGGATGTGAGAGAGAGAAAGCAGGGTGGATGAATGGTGTGTGACTGTTTAGTGTCAGGGTTGAGTAAACAGGACTGTGTGTGTGTGTGTGAGTGTGAGGAGCCCCTCTACAGTTGGTTATAGGGTCTGGTTCCCAGCATTAACCCCTGTGTGACTCACCACAGGAGAGGAACTATAAAGAGCCTCTAAAAAAAGCAGGGGTCATGACCTCCAGTGACCTCTCCCCTGGGAAGGTTCAGGGTTGGGGGACAGAGGGAGGAGCAGGGGTGGATGAGAGCTGGTACAAGGGGACTGGTCATGGGTGGAGGGTGGGAAGGATTAAGGGTGGATGAAGGGACTGGTAGAGCGGTTGCTCAGAAATGGGAGAAATGGTGGGATAAGAAGACTGAAGGGGTCATGGATGGAGGGAGGGAGGGAGGGAGGGATTGAAGGGACTGGTTCAAGGGCTGTGGATCAAGGATCCGTGTGATGGTATGGTAACCTAATGTTGCCTTAATGTTGGACACCAGTGGACTGTGGCTGACTCCTTTAACATTCGCTAGCTTTGATTTAGGACGTGTCTCTGTGACGTCATACCTCTGCGCCGGTGACGCAACGTTTCAGTCAGGTTCATGACTCATTGCATACGTTGTCTAACCCAATTGTAAAGCCATTTCTTTTGGAGTCATTAGCTAAGTGCCTTGCATGAGGGCAGGGAGGCAGTAGCTCAACCATGTCTAAGTAGTCCCCTACTGTCTGCCTCCACCCACCAAACCACTGAGCGTTGCTCTGAATGGGAATGTCCTTTCTACTCACTGTATCTCTATGGCTTGTTCTCACTGACTCCAGTAGTCACGGTTCTAATGGTTTTATCTGGGGAAGAGGAACAGGAAGTGTGCGTCTGGTTAATGAGTCCCCCCTGGCTAAAACGGACAGACGTTGTAAACGACAGCAGATAAGAGAGAGAGACAGACACAGTGGCACTGCTAAACCATGACTCAATCAGCGCAGTATAGAACAGCCAGTGGGAAAGTAGTGATGCCATCATCAGCCTATGAGGAGGTTGAACCTCTCTCCGTAAGTAATTATAGATATTTAGAGGGGAAAATACACCACTAAGTATCCTGCTGTGTGGGTGCACCGCCCTAATAAGAGCTTATTGTAGATCTATTCCTTTTATGAGCTTGCAAAGATAGAATGCAGTGAACACTGAGTGCACAAATCATTAGGAACACCTGCTCTTTCCATTAGACTAGCCAGCTGAATCATAACAAAACCCTTTGATATTGCCAACCACTTTTAATAACTTTTTTGTTGACAAGATTAGCAAACTTAGGCATGACATGCAAACCACAAATGCTAAGCCTTCATATTCATGCATAACGGACCAAAGAATGAATAAAAAATAAAAAAGAGTATAAATAGTTAGCAGAATACATTGCGACTCGTATTTGCCACATCTTCAATCTAAGCCTAGAAGACAGTGTGTGCCCTCAGGCCTGGAGGGAGGCAAAGGTCATTCCTCTGCCCAAAAATAGAAAAGCACCTTTTAATGTTTCAAACAGCAGACAAACCAGCCTCTTATCGGTGCTTAGCAAACTTATGGAAAAAAAATATGGAAAAAGTTTGTTCAAATACAATGTTATTTAAAATATGTATAATTAACAACAGACTTTCAGTATGTTTATAGGGAAGGGCACTCAACATGCTCAGCACTGACACAAATGACTGATGATTAACTGAAAGAAATTGATAATAATAAGACTGTGGGAGCTGTTTTGTTAGACTTCAGTGCAGCCTTTGATATCATTGACCATAACATAATGCTGAAAAAATGTAGGTGTTATGGATTAACATCCTCTGCCTTATCATGGATGGATGGACCTAGCCAATAGAACACAGAGGGTTTTCTTTAATGGAAGCCTCTCTAATGCAAATTCGTGTGGTGTACCGCAGGGCAGCCGGCTTGGACCATTATTGTTTTCTGTGCTTACTAATGGCCTTCCACTAACCTTGAATAAAGCCTGTGTGTCCATGTACGCTGACCACTCAACAGTATACACGTTGGCTGCAACAGTAACATAAATAACTGACACCCTTAACATAAAGCTCCAGTCAGTTTTAGAATGGGTAACTAGAAATAGGTTAGTGCTAAATATCAAAAAAATTTAAAGCATAATCTTTGGGACAAATCACTTGCTCAACCCTAAACCTCATCTGGATCTATTATTGAATAATGTGGCTATTGAGCAGGTTCCAAGATGGAGTAGCAGTCAGATGTCTTTTGTCCTCGTCTTGTCGTGCATATCTTTTTATATATTTTTTCTTTGCATATATTTTTTTTATATTTTGCTTAACCTCAACTTCAACATACTCACCTGCAATCCGCCTCACCCAATGTGGTATGGATCTGCTATTTTCTTTACTTCAAAACCGGAACCCCCAACAGAAGCTAGCCAGCTACTAGCTAGTAGTCAGCTAGCCACTGCTAGCGGTCATCAGCTACCTTTAGCCCGGACAACTCTCGCCAGTCTGCACAGCGCGACTCAAACCAGAGCAAACCAGACTTATTTTTCTCCATATCGCCGGATTCCTGCCGCAAGCTCAGAACCTTTTCACCTGGATCATCGCAGCTAGCCAGCTGCTATCCGAGTGGCCACTCCTGGCTAACATCTCTGTCCCGAAGCAAGAACCAATTAGACTGGAGCTAGCCTTTGCTAGGCCCAACTCCCAGCTAGCCAAAGAGGTCCATCAGCCACTCCTTGGGCTACAATACCTATTTTGCCAATTGGCCTGGACCCTCGCCGACCCATCACCACTGGACTACCGACGCAATTCGCCCGAGAGGGTTTTTCAACTGGCTCCTCCATTGCAACGTCCCCTGAATGCCCATCTGCTAGCCTGATAGCCGCGGCCCGCTAGCTGTCTAGAGCATATCGGACTGTTAGCTTATTAAGAGACCCATCGGACAAATTCTTTGGCCACTATACCTATTTTGCCAGTTGGCCTGGACCCTTTTACCACACGGAGCCCTGCTGATCCATGACGACTGGTCTGCCGATGTAACAGCACGAGGGGGATACAACTTATTTATTCCGTTGCGACGTCCCTCAAAGGCCCTTCTGCTAGCCCCGGCCCGCCAGCTGCCTGAATCGCCGTGTCTCCGGCCCGCCAAGCCACTCACTGGACCCCTATGATCACCCGGCTACGTATGCCTATCCCTAATGTCAATATGCCTTGTCCATCGCTGTTTTGGTTAGTAATTATTGCCTTATTTCACTGTAGAGCCTCTAGCCCTGCTCAATACGCCTTAGTTAACCCTTTAGTTCCGCCTTCCACACATGCTGTGACCTCACCTGGTTTAAATTATGTTTCTAGATACAATATCTCTCTCATCGTCACTCAATGCATAGGTTTACCTCAACTGTATTCACATCCTACCATACCTTTGTCTGTATGTTATGCCTTGAATCTATTCTACCGTGCCCAGAAACCTGCTCCTTTTACTCTCTGTTCCGAACGTACTAGACGATCAGTTCTTATAGCCTTTAGCCATACCCTTATCCTACTCCTCCTCTGGTGATGTAGAGATTAATCCAAGCCCTGCAGTGCCTAGCTCCACTCCCATTCCCCAGGCGCTCTCATTCGTTGACTTCTGTAACCGTAAAAGCCTTGGTTTCTTGCATGTTAACATTAGCAGCCTCCTCCCTAACTTTGTTTTATTCACTGTCTTAGCACAACCCGGATGTCCTAGCCGTGTCTGAATCCTGGCTTAGGAAGACCACCAAAAACCCTGACATTTCCATCCCGAACTATAACATTTCCCGACAAGATAGAACTGCCAAAGGGGGCGGAGTTGCAATCTACTGCAGAGATAGCCTGCAGAGTTCTTACTATCCAGGTCTGTGACCAAACAATTTGAGCTTCTACTTTTAAAAATCCACCTTTCCAGAAACAAGTCTCTCACTGTTGTCGCTTGCTATAGACCACCTTCTGCCCCCAGCTGTGCCCTGGACACCATATGGGAATTGATTGCCCCCCATCTATCTTCAGAGCTTGTGCTGTTAGGTGACCTAAACTGGGACATGCTTAACACCCCGGCCATCCTACAATCTAAGCTTGATGCCCTCAATCTCACACAAATTATCAATGAACCCACCGGGTACAACCGCAAATCCGTAAACACGGGCACCCTCATAGATATCATCCTAACCAACCTGCCCTCCAAATAGACCTCTGCTGTCTTCAACCAGTATCTCAGCGATAACTGCCTCATTGCCTGCGTCCGTAATGGGTCTGCGGTCAAACGACCACCCCTCATCACTGTCAAACGCTCCCTAAAACACTTCAGCGAGCAGGCCTTTCTAATCGACCTGGCCCGGATATCCTGGAAGGATATTGACCTCAATCCGTCAGTAGCGGATGCTTGGGTTATTCTTTAAAATTGCTTTCCTTACCATCTTAAATAAGCATGCCCCATTCAAAAAAAAATGAGCCAGGAACAGATATAGCCCTTGGTTCACTCCAGACCTGACTGCCCTTGACCAGCACAAAAACATCCTGTGGCGTACTGCACTAGCGTCGAATAGCCCCCGCGATATGCAACTTTTCAGGGATTTTAGGAACCAATATACACAGGCAGTTAGAAAAGCAAAGGCTAGCTTTTTCAAACAGAAATTTGCATCCTGTAGCACAAACTCCAAAAGGTTCTGAGACACTGTAAAGTCCATGGAGAATAAGAGCACCTCCTCCCAGCTGCCCACTGCACTGAGGCTAGGAAACACTGTCACCACCAATAAATCTGCGATAATTGAGCATTTCAATAAGCATTTTTCTACGGCTGGCCATGCTTTCCACCTGGCTACCCCATCTCAAATGACTGCCTCGACTGATTCACCAACTACTTCTCAGACAGAGTTCAATGTGTCAAATCGGAGGGCCTGTTGTTTGGACTCTGGCAGTCTCTATGGGGTTGCCACAGGGTTCAATTCTCGGGCCGACTCTTTTCTCTATATACATCAATGATGTCGCTCTTACTGCTGGTGATTCTCTGATCCACTTCTACGCAGACGACATCATTCGGTATACTTCTGGCCCTTCTTTGGACACTGTGTTAACTAACCTCCAGAAGAGCTTCAATGCCATACAACTCTCCTTCCGTGGCCTCCAACTGCTCTTAAATGCAAGTAAAACTAAATGCATGCTCTTCAACCGATCACTGCCCGCACCTGCAAGCCCGTCCAGCACTATTCTGGACGGTTCTGACTTAGAATATGTGGACAACTACAAATACCTAGGTGTCTGGTTAGACTGTAAACTCTCTTTCCAGACTCACATTACGCATCTCCAATCCAAAATTAAATCTAGAATCGGCTTCCTATTTCTCAACAAAGCATCCTTCACTCATGCTGCCAAAGTTACCCTTGTAAAACTGACTATCCTACCGATCCTTGACCTCGGCGATGTCATTTACAAAATAGCCTCCAACATTCTACTCAGCAAATTGGATGCAGTCTATCACAGTGCCATTCGTTTTGTCACCAAAGCCCCATATACTACCCACCACTGCGACCTGTATTCTCTCGTTGGCTGGCCCTCGCTTCATATTCGTCGCCAAACCCACTGGCTCCAGGTCATCTATAAGTCTTTGCTAGATAAAGCCCCGCCTTATCTCAGCTCACTGGTCACCATAGCAGCACCCACCCGTAGCACGCACTCCAGCAGGTATATTTCACTGGTCATCCCCCAAAGCCAATTCCTCCTTTGGGCCGCCTTTCCTTCCAGTTCTCTGCTGCCAATGACTGGAATGAACTGCAAAAATCACTGAAGCTGGGGATTCATATCTCCCTCACTAGCTTTAAGCACCAGCTGTCAGAGCAGCTCACAGATCACTGCGCCTGTACATAGCCCATCTGTAAATAGCCCATCCAACTACTTCATCCCCATACTGTTTTTTTATTTATTTTGCTCCTTTGCACCCCAGTATCTCTACTTGCACACTCATCTTCTGCACATGTATCACTCCAGTGTTTAATTGCTATATTGTAATTATTTAGCCACTATGGCCTATTCATTGCCTTACGTCCCTTATCCCAACTCATTTGGACACACTGTATATAGACTTGTTCTATTGTATTATTGACTCTGTTTTTCCATGTGTTACTCTGTTGTTGTTTGTGTCGCACTGATTTGCTTTATCTTGGCCAGGTCGCAGTTGTAAATGAGAACTTGTTCTCAACTAGCCTACCTGGTTGAATAAAGGTGAAATAAATAATTAAATATATAATGGGAAGAGGTCTGCTCATGATAAGGCATTGTCTGCTCTCTTGAAAATGTTAACGCTACAGCATACAATGTAATTTTAGACGATTCTGTGCGTCCAACTTTGTGGCAACAGATTGGTGAAAGCCCTTTCCTGTTTCTGCATGACAATGCCCCCGTGCACAAAGCAAGGTCCATACAGAAATGTTTTTTCGAGATCGGTGTGGAAGAACTTGACTGGCCTGCACAGAGCACTGACCTAAACCCCATTGAACACCTTTGAGATGAATTGGAATACCAAATGCGAGCCAGGTCTAATCGCCCAACATCAGTGAAGGGGAGGAGACCGGTTAAAGAAAGAGACATGGATTGTGTATATGTTCCATTCCGAGGGTGAATGGGCAAGACAAAAGATTTAAATGCCTTTGAACAGGGTATGGTTGTAGGTGTCAGGGGCACCAGTTTGAGCATGTCAAGAACTGGAACACTGCTGGGTTTTTCACGCTCAACAGTTTCCCGTGTGTATCATGAATGGTCCACCACCCAAAGGACATCCAGCCAACTTGACACAACTGTGGGAAGCATTGGAGTCAACATGGGCCAGCATCACGGTAGAACGCTTTCAATACCTTGTAGAGTTCATGCCCCAACGAATTGAGGGTGTTCTGAGGGCAAATCTCAATATTTGGAAGGTGTTCCGAATGTTTTGTACACTCTGTATAGGACTATGGGTAGTATCCGACTGATTATGAGTTTATTTGAGGTCTCAGAGTGAAATGATGAAGAAAAAAAGGCCTGTGAATAAAAAGGCCTGTGGATTAAAAGGCCTGTGGATCTGTGGAACTCAGTCCAGCTTTCAACTTACTCTTGAAAGGTGTAATAGTAGAATGTACAAGGTGCAATTCTTTAATTGGGTAGTGCATCATCAGTTTTCCTCGTCATGTCACTCATTGCATACCTTAGAAAACTATTTATAACTTTTCAGAAATGTCCATATCAACAAGCCCATGTCAGCTAATGTTTTCAGCTAGGTTTCTTAGCTGAAAGATTTTGTTGTAGTGTTTGAGTGACTCAAACACAACACAAATACACATTAGACATTGCAAAATGTTGCAGGAAATAAGATTTAAACCTGCAAAATGTTCTCTCTGCCAACAACAGGGGTGTGAACAGTTTGTGTCATGAACAGTGTTTGTGCCCATTGAAATAGACATGACGGAGATGTCCCCCAATGCTGGAAGGGGGGCCTGAGTGAAAACGTTTGGGAACCTCTACTTAAGTAAAAATACTTTCGTTGTTTTTTTGGTGGTATCTGTACTTTATTTACTATTTATATTTTTGACATCTTTTATTTTAGACTTTGTTACATTCCTAACGAAAATTATTTAGTCTTTACACCCAAAAGTACCTGTTACAATTTGAATCCTTAGCAGGACTGGAGAAGGGTCCAATTCATGCACTTATCAAGAGAACATCCCTGGTCATCCCTATTGCCTCTGATCTGGTGTACTCACTAAACACATTCTTCATTTATAAATGATGTTGGAGTGTGCCTCTGGCTATACGTACAGTTGAGCTTTGTGATGGCCACTCCAATACCTAGACTTTGTTGTCCTTAAGCCATTTTTCCACAACTTTGGAAGTATGCTTGGGGTCATTGTCCATTTGGAAGACCCATTTGCGACCAAGCTTTAATTTCCTAACTGATGTCTTGAGATGTTGCTTCAATATATCCACATAATTTTCCATCCTCATGATGCCATCTATTTTGTGAAGTGCACCAGTCCCTCCTGCAGCAAAGCACCCCCACAACATGATGCTGCCACCCCCGTGCTTCACGGTTCGTATGGTGTTCTTCAGCTTGCAAGCTTCCCCCTTTTTCCTCCAAACATAACGATGGTCATTATGGCCAAACAGTTCTATTTTTGTTTCATCAGACCACAGGACATTTCTCCAAAAAGTACGATCTTTGTTACCATGTACAGTTGCAAACCGTAGTCTGACTTTTTGTATAGAGGTTTTGGAGCAGTGGCTTCTTCCTTGCTGAGCGGCCTTCCAGGTTATGTCGATATAGGACTTGTTTTACTGTGGATATAGATACTTTTTGTACATGTTTCCTCCAGCATCTTCACAGGGTCCTTTGCTGTTGTTCTGGGATTGATTTGTACTTTTTTCACCAAAGTACGTTCATATCTAGGAGACAGAACGTGTCTCCTTCCTGAGCGGTATGACGGCTGCGTGGTCCCATGGTGTTTCTACTTGCGTACTATTGTTTGTACAGGTGAACATGGTTCCTTCAGGCGTTTGGAAATTGCTCCCAAGGATGAACCAGACTTGTGGAGGTCTACAAAAAAATTCTGATGTCTTGGCTGATTTATTTTGATTTTCCTATGATGTCAAGCAAAGAGGCACTGAGTTTGAAGGTAAGCCTTGAAATACATCCACAGGTACACCTCCAATTGACTCAAATGATGTCAATTAGTCTATCAGAAGCTTCAAAAGCCATGCCATCGTTTCTGGAATTTTCCAAGCTGTTTAAAGGCACAGTCAACTTAGTGTATGTAAACTTCTGACCCACTGGAATTGTGATACAGTGAATTATAAGTGAAATAATCTGTCTATAAACAATTGTTGGAAAAATTACTTGTGTCATGCACAAAGTAGATGTCCTAACCGAATTGCCAAAACTATAGTTTGTAATCAAGACATTTGTGGAGTGATTGAAAAACAAGTTTTAATGACTCCAATCTAAGTATGTAAACTTCCGACTTCAACTGTAAATAAATAAGAAACAATATGGTGCCATCTGGTTTGCTTAAAGGAAACCTCACCCAAAACTCTGTTAGTCCATTGTTGACATAGTCCCAAAAATGTTTTGCTTGTCAACAATCAAGTTTTCAAGATATGTGACTTTCAAAATACAGAAATCATCCCCGTATAATGCATTTTGCATCATATGATTGCTGACAAGCAACATATTTTGTGACTATGTCAACAATGGACTAATGAAACAATTACCAAAATATTGGTTTTGGCTGGAGTTTCGCTTTAATATAAGGAATTCTAAATGATTTATACTTTTGATACTTAAGTATATTTTAGCTATTACGTTTATTTTTGATACTTAAGTATATTTAAAACCAAATACTTTTAGACTTTTACTCAAGTAGTATTTTACTGCATGACTTTCACTTTTTCTTGAGTCATTTTTTATTAAGAAGTCTTTACTTTTACCCAAGTATGACAATGGGTACTTTTTCCACCAGTGATGGAGAATGGTGGTTAATTAGTGGGTCCAGAATAGCTTTAGACCTGAGGATTTTGGAATGTGATTCTGGAATGGAGGTTCTCCTCTGTAATTAGGCTGAGACCACCCTGGTGGGTGTATGGGGGTGTGGGTGGTTGTTTAGTGGGGAAATAGATGGGTAAAAAGAGAGGTATTCCATTAGTTACACACTATTAACCACTGGGGTCAGGGACAGTGATGGGGTCCAACTTTACGACGGGGGACAGGAGAGATATAATGTGTGTGTGTGTGACAAGGTTATCACACACACACACACACACACACACACACACACACACACACACACACACACACACACACTGTGTTAACAAGGCTCAGGGACAGGTGATGCTGCTTTACAACCAACGATGCAGGGAGGAGTTTGGCCTGTCTTTGCTACCTCAGCACATTGATAGGAAGTGGTGGCGACTGGTGACAGGAGTCTGAAGTTGAATTCGACAAGCCTATCCAATGTAACTTACAGGTGCATTTCGAGTTAAGTGCCATGCTCACGGGCACATCGTCAGACACCCCCCCCCCAGACGGCTCGGGAAGTCGAACCTGTGGCCTTACGGTTACTGGCCCAACGCTCTTAACCGCTAGGCTACCTGCCGCCCCATCAAAGGAAATTGGGCATATTTTATTTATTTTGAATTTACCACCTTGGTTAACCGCTTAACAGTAGTCTATGTTACAGTACCTTCCAGTAGGGATTTTCCACTTAGGCTACTCTATCTGACTATGCCAACCATATGTAATACCTCAAGACCTTAACAAGCGTAACCAGCATACAGTATGTAAGAGCAGCTTGTTTTGGGGATCTCTGGATGAGATCAGAGCGTGTAATTACCCTTAAGACGTTTTCTCTACGCTAGTGGATTAGCCCAAATCCATAAGCATGAACACAGCCACGCTTCACAGCCTCTCTCTGTCAAACATCGTCTCTCTGCTGTCCTGGAGAATCACTTGTTTTGTTTTCTAATCCCTCGTCTGGTATATCTCTCTGTGTCTGGAGAGAAGTCGGAGGATGATGCTGTTGTACACATTTTAAAATACATGTTTTTTTTTACACACACACACACACACACACACACACACACACACACACACACACACACACACACACACACACACACTTTCTGTTGTGAGCCAGAGTCTATGTAAAGACTTGAAGGTCACTACTCAGCGCTTTGTGTCTGGGGGTGTTTTCACCAAACCCTGATGTACTATTCTGAAAGAGACCCATATGAAACTGTAGAGCCATAATATGATAGAGAATATCGCAACAGGCTGGTGCTTTTCATCTTACACACAGATCTGAGATGGCAGCCACACATATCTGGAGCCAGGCCTATACTTAGGATATTTTCCCCCAGTTTAACTTCAAAGATGCAGTTCCTGTGGATCTGAGGGGATCCTAATGTTGTCTGACATGACAAAGTGCTGATGTCAGAGAGACAGAGAAAGAGAGAGAGACCGAGAGAGAGAGACAGAGAGAGAGAACGAGACACACACAGAGGGAGGACAAAGACAATCCTTTCCAATACCCTATTAAAACCCCCCTCTTTCATTTGGACAAGACAGATACAACTCTTAAATCAGTAACAGAAACTCAAGTGAAAACGTTGAGTGAAAACATTGGGTAAATCATTTCCATTTCAAGAAAAGACTAGGTTCTGTAAAATGAAGTCTAATCTCTTTTCCTGAATGAGTGTTCCTCAGACACCATGTCCCATCTATCTGTGATTTAGAGCTCAATAGTGTCTGTGTATCGACACCTGTTCCTTGGCGTTGCACTTCAGCCATCGTTCAGGCTAGCAGTGTTTGCGTTTAACAAGTGGGCAGAACAAAAGTGATGGATTTATTTATGGAGTTCAATTGACGTAGTTCTGTCCTTGAGCTGTTCTTGTCTATTAATGTTCTGTATTATGTTTCATGTTTTGTGTGGACCCCAGGAAGAGTAGCTGCTGCTTTCGCAACAGCAAATGGGGATCCTAATAAAATACCAAAAAATAAATAAGACATACCTTTGACGGACACACACACACACACACACACTTTGGAACGTTTGCCAATGTTCGAGGTGAAAATATGCTCCACTTTAAAGTCACCTCTCTTAGGTCACATCTCTGTCATCTCTTAAGAGAGACTTGCTCTCTCTCCCTCTCTCTCTCACCCCTCCCCCCCAATATGTTTAAAACTCCACCTTCCACCACAAGGTTATCGCACAGAATTCAATCTTGTCTCAGATGCACCACCATAAAGTACATCAGAGTTTTTTTTTACTGACCTCGCTAGTTGGGCTTCTCAGGGCATGGTGATTGGCGCACACACACACACGCGCACACACACTGGCAGAGTGGGAGAGGGCAGGGGCATTCTCTTAGTCAGCCTCTGATCTAATTTTAAGCAGCTGACCCAGTGGGTGTGCTCCTGCCCTCTTCCTGCCCTCTAGTTAATGACTTTCCTTGATTGAGCGTGTCCCTCCTAAACTCCCCTCCCCCCCTCTTCGGTGTCACACTCAATCTGCTCCCCCTCTCTATGTGCCTCTCCAGCTCAGCCACATATTGGTGCCTGGTGCATTTCTGTTCCCTCTCATTTGATTCCGTTTGACTGAAACGCCAGAGCAGTAAACCTCACCTCACACAACCTCTCCCTTTCTCCATTTCTCCATCTCACTCGCTCTCTTCCTCTGTGTCTTATTCTCTCTCCTATTCACACAAGCAGGAAAACTAATTGTGTCAAACATATCCAGTCTTGTCGTATCCTGTTGATTTTCTCCCCACGCAGACTTTGTATAATGTCCCCAGCTTAGCTACAAAACACCATTTAGAATGTACAATGCGTACACCTCTACTTCAAAGCGTACAAGGTTTTCTTTACCCAGTATCACCAGATTAGTAAAACCTACTTGGGAAAATAAGGGTTAATAATAATAGTCTTGATTCTCACACGGTGCAAGGTGTGTCCTCCACTGACCTGGGGTCAGTTACTGCTGGGGTCACGGGCGATGCCAAGTCACTGTGTGGTACTTATTATACATGATATTGATTGTTGTGACCTGGTTGCTACTGTACATGACTCCAGTCAGGTGACCCGCTCCCGTTTGATCATGACTGTCCCTCCTTCACACTTCAATCACCGGTGCCGTGGTAACCGTTACTAGAGTAACGGTGCTTTCGGAGCTAGCTGAGGCCTCGGATGTCTTGTGGCTGTTAACTGGGGGGTTTCCATGGTTGCCATGTCATCTCTAGGCCTATTTACCGATGACACATGTTCTCTTTCTGGTCGTTCTTCTCGATAACTACGTCAGGGGGAAGGAAGTCGTACTGTGTCTGTTACTAGCGCAATGCTACAATAGACATTGTGGTCCGCGTCATACTGAATGGCTTTAGTGTGTGCATCTGCCTGCTGATGGTACTGTGGCCTCAAACCTGCACCATCTAACTCAGTCACACACCGAGCCAGAATCATGAAGACATACCCAGTCCCATTTTAAAGGGGTTTTTGGACCAGGCGTATTTTCTGGCGCAGTAATGATGGGTGCGTCTGGGATGGCGTTACAGGCAGGCAACCAGAAGGGCCTTACGCTGGGGTTTGATCATACTGCCGGCTGGGGGGGGGGGGGGGATACTTTAGACGTGACACAAAGTACAGAATGGAGCTGCTTTAGAGTAGACATGACAGTTAGACTCTCTGGAATACATCAGCTGTAATATAAGGCTGTTCAGTTGCTACTGGGGATATACACACACACACACCCCATACACACACACACACACACACACACACACACACACACACACACACACACACACACACACACACAGCATCCCAGTAAATCTTCAAGTTATCACGTAACGTCCTTAGTAGCCATTCTGTCTTAATCAGAGTCAGCGGTTAGGATGTTGTGTGGGGTTACGGCAGGCAGGGGAATGGGTTCAGAGCTCTCAGGTAATTACCTACCGTTATTTAGGATAATGAAATAAGTGGATTCCATATCTAATATGCCTGTAAATAATGAAATAAGGGACTTATGTGTGTGCGCATGTTTGAATATTCCATCTGATATGCCAGTAAAGAATGGTTAACCCCTGACAGCTAGGTCAGATAGAAAGGGGACTAAACTGATTAAGTTGATACTTTTAAGTGCACTCCCTAGTCCCACAGTCTCACAGAATGGTTACACGGTTGCCCACTACTTGACCTCCTGCTCATAAAAATGGTGGCTGACTAAATCTAGGGGGGGGGGGGGGGGGGGGGCATTTGAATTTGTAATTTTATTAGGATCCCCATTACAAGAATTTGAATTTGGAATTTTATTAGGATCCCCATTAGCTGACGCCATGGTATACAGAGCGATAGAAAGTGGAAGAGAATTTGAATTTCGAATTTTATTAATATCCCCATTAGCTGATGCCATGGTTTACAGAGCGATAGAAAGTGGAAGAGAATTTGAATTTAGAATTTTATTAGGATCGCCATTAGCTGATGACATGAGAGAGAACGCAGAAGGTCAATGTTCTCTATGCTGGAATAGTCCGTTGTAGCTTCGAGAGATACCATTTCTGTCATGTGTTTAAAATGGTTGAAATCCAGTGTGTATGTGAAGTCTCAATTGATCTCTCCTTTCTACTTCTCACCTAGTTCCTCGCCTTTACACACACTGCACACCAAAGGACGCATGAATGTGCACACACACTCATGCGTGTACACACACACACACACACACTGGCGGCAGGTAGTCTAACGGTTAGAGCGCTGAGCCAATCCCTGGTTCGAACACCCGGGTCGACAATGTGAAAAATCTGTCTGTGCCCTTGAGCAAGGCACTTAACCCTAATTTGCTCCAGGGTGTCGTACTATTATGGCTGACCCTGTAAAACAACACGTCACTGCACCTACCTGCTGTATGTGACAATAACACATCGTCATTTTTTTCATGAACTTTTCTTGCATAATACTTATTTTTCTCAGACAGGAAATCATTATCAGTCAGGAAAGACAATTTCCAGCTCCTACGGTCTGTCCTTTGTGAAGTGTGTCTGTGAAGTGTGTGACGAGTGTCTGTGAAGTGTGTGAAGAGTGTCTGTGAAGAGGGTCTGTGTAGTGTGTGAGGAGAGAGGGTGTGTCGTGTGTGTGAGGAGAGAGGGTGTGTCGTGTGTGAGGAGAGAGGGTGTGTCGTGTGTGAGGAGAGAGGGTGTGTCGTGTGTGAGGAGAGAGGGTGTGTCGTGTGTGAGGAGAGAGGGTGTGTCGTGTGTGAGGAGAGAGGGTGTGTAATGTGAGGAGAGAGGGTGTGTCGTGTGTGAGGAGAGAGGGTGTGTCGTGTGTGAGGAGAGAGGGTGTGTCGTGTGTGAGGAGAGAGGGTGTGTCGTGTGTGAGGAGAGAGGGTGTGTCGTGTGTGAGGAGAGAGGGTGTGTCGTGTGTGAGGAGAGAGGGTGTGTCGTGTGTGAGGAGAGAGGGTGTGTCGTGTGTGAGGAGAGAGGGTGTGTCGTGTGTGAGGAGAGAGGGTGTGTCGTGTGTGAGGAGAGAGGGTGTGTCGTGTGTGAGGAGAGAGGGTGTGTCGTGTGTGAGGAGAGAGGGTGTGTCGTGTGTGAGGAGAGAGGGTGTGTCGTGTGTGAGGAGAGAGGCTGTGTCGTGTGTGAGGAGAGAGGCTGTGTCGTGTGTGAGGAGAGAGGCGGTGTCGTGTGTGAGGAGAGAGGCTGTGTCGTGTGTGAGGAGAGAGGCTGTGTCGTGTGTGAGGAGAGAGGCTGTGTCGTGTGTGAGGAGAGAGGGTGTGTCGTGTGTGAGGAGAGAGGCTGTGTCGTGTGTGAGGAGAGAGGCTGTGTCGTGTGTGACGCGAGAGGCTGTGTCGTGTGTGACGCGAGAGGCTGTGTCGTGTGTGACGAGAGAGGCTGTGTCGTGTGTGACGAGAGAGGCTGTGTCGTGTGTGACGAGAGAGGCTGTGTCGTGTGTGACGAGAGAGGCTGTGTCGTGTGTGACGAGAGAGGCTGTGTCGTGTGTGACGAGAGAGGCTGTGTCGTGTGTGACGAGAGAGGCTGTGTCGTGTGTGACGAGAGAGGCTGTGTCGTGTGTGACGAGAGAGGGTGTGTCGTGTGTGACGAGAGAGGGTGTGTCGTGTGTGACGAGAGAGGGTGTGTCGTGTGTGACGAGAGAGGGTGTGTCGTGTGTGACGAGAGAGGGTGTGTCGTGTGTGACGAGAGAGGGTGTGTCGTGTGTGAGGAGAGAGGGTGTGTCGTGTGTGAGGAGAGAGGGTGTGTCGTGTGTGAGGAGAGAGGGTGTGTCGTGTGTGAGGAGAGAGGGTGTGTCGTGTGTGAGGAGAGAGGGTGTGTCGTGTGTGAGGAGAGAGGGTGTGTCGTGTGTGAGGAGAGAGGGTGTGTCGTGTGTGACGAGAGAGGGTGTGTCGTGTGTGACGAGAGAGGGTGTGTCGTGTGTGACGAGAGAGGGTGTGTCGTGTGTGACGAGAGAGGGTGTGTCGTGTGTGACGAGAGAGGGTGTGTCGTGTGTGACGAGAGAGGGTGTGTCGTGTGTGACGAGAGAGGGTGTGTCGTGTGTGACGAGAGAGGGTGTGTCGTGTGTGAGGAGAGAGGGTGTGTCGTGTGTGAGGAGAGAGGGTGTGTCGTGTGTGAGGAGAGAGGGTGTGTCGTGTGTGAGGAGAGAGGGTGTGTCGTGTGTGAGGAGAGCGGGTGTGTCGTGTGTGAGGAGAGAGGCTGTGTGTGAGGAGAGAGGGTGTGTAGTGTGTGAGGAGAGCGGGTATGCGATAGGAGAGGGGGTATGCGATAGGAGAGGGGGTGTGTAGTGTGTGAGGAGAGAGGGTGTGTCGTGTGTGAGGAGAGAGGATGTGTCGTGTGTGAGGAGAGAGGGTGTGTCGTGTGTGAGGAGAGAGGGTGTGTCGTGTGTGAGGAGAGAGGGTGTGTCGTGTGTGCGGAGAGAGGGTGTGTCGTGTGTGCGGAGAGACGGTGTGTCGTGTGTGAGGAGAGCGGGTGTGTCGTGTGTGAGGAGAGAGGCTGTGTGTGAGGAGAGAGGGTGTGTAGTGTGTGAGGAGAGCGGGTATGCGATAGGAGAGGGGGTATGCGATAGGAGAGGGGGTGTGTAGTGTGTGAGGAGAGAGGGTGTGTCGTGTGTGAGGAGAGAGGATGTGTCGTGTGTGAGGAGAGAGGGTGTGTCGTGTGTGCGGAGAGAGGGTGTGTCGTGTGTGCGGAGAGAGGGTGTGTCGTGTGTGCGGAGAGAGGGTGTGTCGTGTGTGCGGAGAGAGGGTGTGTCGTGTGTGAGGAGAGAGGGTGTGTCGTGTGTGAGGAGAGAGGGTGTGTCGTGTGTGAGGAGAGAGGGTGTGTCGTGTGTGAGGAGAGAGGGTGTGTCGTGTGTGAGGAGAGAGGGTGTGTCGTGTGTGAGGAGAGAGGGTGTGTCGTGTGTGAGGAGAGAGGGTGTGTCGTGTGTGAGGAGAGAGGGTGTGTCGTGTGTGAGGAGAGAGGGTGTGTCGTGTGTGAGGAGAGAGGGTGTGTCGTGTGTGACGAGAGAGGGTGTGTCGTGTGTGACGAGAGAGGGTGTGTCGTGTGTGACGAGAGAGGGTGTGTCGTGTGTGACGAGAGAGGGTGTGTCGTGTGTGACGAGAGAGGGTGTGTCGTGTGTGACGAGAGAGGGTGTGTCGTGTGTGAGGAGAGAGGCTGTGTCGTGTGTGAGGAGAGAGGCTGTGTCGTGTGTGAGGAGAGAGGCTGTGTCGTGTGTGAGGAGAGAGGGTGTGTCGTGTGTGAGGAGAGAGGGTGTGTCGTGTGTGAGGAGAGAGGGTGTGTCGTGTGTGAGGAGAGAGGCTGTGTCGTGTGTGAGGAGAGAGGGTGTGTCGTGTGTGAGGAGAGAGGGTGTGTCGTGTGTGAGGAGAGAGGGTGTGTCGTGTGTGAGGAGAGAGGGTGTGTCGTGTGTGAGGAGAGAGGGTGTGTCGTGTGTGAGGAGAGAGGGTGTGTCGTGTGTGAGGAGAGAGGGTGTGTCGTGTGTGAGGAGAGAGGGTGTGTCGTGTGTGAGGAGAGAGGGTGTGTCGTGTGTGAGGAGAGAGGGTGTGTCGTGTGTGAGGAGAGAGGGTGTGTCGTGTGTGCGGAGAGAGGGTGTGTCGTGTGTGCGGAGAGAGGGTGTGTCGTGTGTGCGGAGAGAGGGTGTGTCGTGTGTGCGGAGAGAGGGTGTGTCGTGTGTGAGGAGAGAGGGTGTGTCGTGTGTGAGGAGAGAGGGTGTGTCGTGTGTGAGGAGAGAGGGTGTGTCGTGTGTGAGGAGAGAGGGTGTGTCGTGTGTGAGGAGAGCGGGTATGCGAAAGGAGAGGGGTTGTGTAGTGTGTGAGGAGAGAGGGTGTGTCGTGTGTGAGGAGAGAGGGTGTGTCGTGTGTGAGGAGAGAGGGTGTGTCGTGTGTGAGGAGAGAGGGTGTGTCGTGTGTGAGGAGAGAGGGTGTGTCGTGTGTGAGGAGAGAGGGTGTGTCGTGTGTGAGGAGAGAGGGTGTGTCGTGTGTGAGGAGAGAGGGTGTGTCGTGTGTCAGGAGAGAGGGTGTGTCGTGTGTGAGGAGAGAGGGTGTGTCGTGTGTGAGGAGAGAGGGTGTGTCGTGTGTGAGGAGAGAGGGTGTGTCGTGTGTGAGGAGAGAGAGTGTGTCGTGTGTGAGGAGAGAGGGTGTGTCGTGTGTGAGGAGAGAGGGTGTGTCGTGTGTGAGGAGAGAGGGTGTGTCGTGTGTGAGGAGAGAGGGTGTGTCGTGTGTGAGGAGAGAGGGTGTGTCGTGTGTGAGGAGAGAGGGTGTGTCGTGTGTGAGGAGAGAGGGTGTTTAGTGTGTGAGGAGAGAGGCTGTGTAGTGTGTGAGGAGAGAGGCTGTGTGGTGTGTGAGGAGAGAGGCTTTGTCGTGTGCGTGAGGGGAGAGGGTGTGCGATAGGAGAGAGTATTGGTGAATCCCTAACCACCCCTTCGCCCCTACCAACTCGCTCCGAGGGGTTTCCGTTGTCACGTGTTAATGACAAACCCCGAGGGAGACTTCCTGACAGTGGCGATGGGCTCAACAAACCAATCAGCTTCGGGACACACTCCTGACTTGAATGATGCAATTCCTGTTCCACTTTTACATAATAAAACGAGCATGAAATTCAAATGAACAAATCCCTCTGTCGTTTTACAAGATTTTAACCTCAGTAACAGTTAAACGTTTAATTTGGGGAGATATTTCATCTGTTATATGTGTCAAGTCTCCAAATCAAACCTAAACGAATGCACATGGCATGTAATTTGGCACGTCTCATTTATAATTTTTTTAAATTGCGCAAACTCCAAACGTATCGCAGTGCTTCGGGATATCACTTCGTTCTGAATCCTTGCAGCCTCGATCATTTTCCCTCTCTCAGCTTTGGGACAGGGCCGAGGGGGAGATTTGGGATTCAGCCTGTGTGTGCGCGCACGTGTCAGGTGACCGGGTTCTCCTGTCTCTGAATATGGCCAGAGGAATGCCACGGTATTGAAGCCTAATGGAATGTGTTGCCGCCAAGCATGGTCGCCCATTGAAACCCCATCGAAACATGGGTACCTGCACTGACCAAAAATAAAACTCTCCCTCTTTAAATGTCGATGTGCCTGCACTATTGAAAGGCTTCTCTTGTTTATCTGGGTAGGTGTTTATCTGGGTAAAGTTATTGTCTTTGGTATTCTTCTTTGTGGAATAGCAAAGGTTAAACTGTCCTGGGTGTGTCACTGGCCCTCTTAGTTTGAGGCACATGGTCTATACTGTGATCCTCTGTCTAGCACTAACTGATCATGCAAGGTTTCCCTAAAATAGAGCTGTCAGCTTCCTGAATGGACATTTTCCCGGTAATCATGTCCCATTTGCCATTTTTTAATAGGAATTGAATTGGAGTTCTCTGAATTCTCAGACCAGTCTTTGCATTTGTGTGTGTTGTGTTGCTTGCCTGCGCTAGTGCATGTATGTGTGTGACTTTGTGTATGCGTGGATCTATGTTCCTCTCCCCTTTACATGAATGATCATTCTGTACGTACGTTCCGTTAAGACAGGCCGGTTATCTTCATAATGAAAACAGAAGAATATCCAGGTTTGTCTTTTGACAGAATCATCCATCTAGAAAAATGAAGAAAAAAAATGGCTAATGAAATTGATGGTCTGTGTGTACTGTATGTCTGTGCGCTTGTCGGTGTGTTTGCGTGTGTGTGCGTGTGTTACATTACCTCTGTGTGTGTGTGTGTGTGTGTGTGTGTGTGTGTGTGTGTGTGTGTGTGTGTGTGTGTGTGTGTGTGTGTGTGTGTGTGTGTGTGTGTGTGTGTGTGTGTGTGTGTGTGTGTGTGTGTGTGTGTGTGTGTGTGTGTGTGTGTGTGAGTAATAGTGACACAGACACATTTGTTTTAGTTCCCATTCCTTATTGGATTTGTGTCTGAGAGATGTGGCCCGGGTGTATCTGTCTTGGTTTGTGTGTGTGTGTATTTATTTGTGTGTGTGTATTTGTGTTGCTTTACTTCTCTGAACCCTGTGTGGCAGGGCCAGTTGATCTTATCTGCAGTTTTCTCTCTCTCTCTCCATACAGTCAGTGTGTACAGTCGCCTCAGGGCACCAAAAAAAAGTAGAGCATTTTTCACCCAGGACCAAATCAACTCTCGCCGTTAACATGAATAATAAAAACTCTGCATCAACCACTCGTGGTTATCTATAGCCAAGCGTCATCGCTGGACAGACACACACACACACACAGAGATACAGACGCACACTCGTGGATTCACAGTGCAACCTAGTGCAGGGTAAGAGAGCATCTCAGATGTGTCGTGTATTTATCAGGGTTTACTTTCACGGTACCGGGATAAATGGGGGGGGGGGTGTATCGTGTATAATATGGCCGTCTACATACAATGCATTCTGGTGGAAGCAGTGCTCCTCTTGTGTAAGTGGCCGTGGCCAATGGTTTCCAATAGCAGGTTGTAGTAGATGCTGTCTCACACTGTCCCCTAGACGGAGGATGAAAATGCATTTCCTTTTTTAGTCATTTAAGCATGTCGCTCTTATCCAGAGCGACGTACAGGCGCAAGTAGGGTTAGGTGCCTTGCACAAGGGCACATTGTGAAATTATTCACAGAGTCGGCTCGGGGATTCGGACCAGCAACCTTATTGTTGCGGGCCCAACGTTCTTAACCGCTAGGCTACATGCAGTAGGGAAAGGGAAAGGGGGGTACCTAGTTGTACAACTGAATGCATTCAACTGAAATGTGTCTTCCATATTTAACCCAACCCCTCTGAATCACGAGAGGTGTGGCCTTCTCATCAACATCCATGTCGAGGCTCCCGGGGAACAGTGGGTTTAACTGCCTTGCTCAGGGGCAGAACGACAGATTTTAATTTTTTTATTTACCTTGTCAGCTCAGGGATTCGATCCAGCAACCTTCCGGGTTACTATAGACCAGTAGAGAAGTTATTGTTGAGGGGGAACGTCTGCAGGGGGGGGGGGGGGGGGGGGGGGGGGGGGGGCGCAATAATGAGAACAGTATGAGCGGTCTGTCTGATCCACGGCGTCTTCTAAGTGACAGTCTTTATATCTCCACTCTGACCAGGATCTGATTTAAGATGTTCTCCGTTCATATCATATGGATAAGGCCCCATTTTATGCGTGTCATATCATGTGGTAGTGTGACATTGTTGCTTTAGGCCTTCCTGTGGTGCGGATGTGTTCGCAGTAGGGGGACCACTGCATGTAGAAGAGTAGAGTCCCACTGCAATCAGGGAATGGCTAAGCAACTTTTTCATGCTTCATTCTTAGATATGCAGTGTGTTAAGCTCCCTCCTGCCTCTAGACCAGGGTTCCCCAACAGGCGGGCCGTGGGCCGAATTTGCCCCCCCCCCATGTTTTCTGAGCAACAAAAAAGAACAGGATAAAAATTACCGGGAAATCAGCTCCAAATGATTTTAATTTGGGAAATCTGTTCCCAACTATTTCCACGCATAATAGAGAGACACGTGATCATATACAAATGTAAGCTAGGTTTGAAATTGTTATGTATTTTAGACAAATATTTGAGCTTCATAATACAAATGATTTGTAATTATGTTCCGGCTCTCCGAACATCCACTCAAGAACAAAATGGCCGTATCTGAATCTAGATAATGATCCCTGCTATAGACGAACTCTCTGTCGTGTTGATATCAAAGTCCTGGTAGGTTTTACGGGGGAGGGAGTGGTTTGGGGAGGGGGGGGGGGTGATACGGGTGGGGTGTTTGGGAGAGTGGAAATATATGGGGCGACGCTACGGCAACAGGGGTGTGTCTCTGAAGACACAAACTTTTGTCTGGTCAGATTGAAATGAACCCCCCTCCCCCCCCATCACTTTCCCAAGCCCTTCTGACCAGATTTGACCCTCCCCCTCCTCCCTAGAGAGAGAGAGTAGTAGTAAGAATGTGTTCAAACATCAAAGGAGGACAACTGATCTGGTTTTAAGTCCTCCTGCTGGGAACAGACAAGGGGAGTGGGAGGTGGCGAGGAGGAGAGGCCGGGAAGCTCTTTAGCTCTCTGCCCCCTACCTCTGTCCGGTCGGTCGGTCTCTCTTTCACGCATCGCACAGATCTCTGCTCGAGCCCTCTCTCAGGGGCGAGCGTCTCTCTCTGGCCAATAAGGCTCCTGCCGTATGCTCACGGCGGGAACGGAAATGTATCATTTAATGCTTTTTAAATAGCCCTCTTTTCCCTTTAAGCCCTCTCCTGCTGAGTGGGTGTAATGTAACATATAATATTGGGTGTAATGCATACGTAGCTCAGGGCACTTGGTTTAAGACATGTGGTTTCTTTGTTCGGGGCTTGTCTTTGGATCCTAAACTGGTACAATAAAGGTTGGTGTAATTAATGACGCTTTGCTTTGGACCACCTGCACTGTATTTAGCACGTTGTATAGTAGATGTGTGTGGCTCTTCGTAACAGTCTCTAAATATACAGGTGATTATAATGCGTTCGTAATACATTGAGAGTTACACTGTAACTAGAATCTAGAACGAGAATTGGGGCGGCAGGGTAGCCTAGTGGTTAGAGCGTTGGACTAGTAACCGAAAGGTTGCAAGTTCAAATCCCCGAGCTGACAAGGTACAAATCTGTCGTTCTGCCCCTGAACAGGCAGTTAACCCACTGTTCCTAGGCCGTCAAAAATGAGTCTGTCTCAGCCTCACACTCTGACCTGACCAGCACCTGACCTCATGCTCCACTTCCAGGATCAATTATAACCCTACACTATATTTAACCTCACATATATTTAGGCTGCTTGGGTTCATCTGTTGAAGGCAAGGCCTGAGGTCTCTCATGCTACTAGTTAAATAGATTTGAAGTTAGATGTTGTTCAGGGAAAACAACGCGGAGGTTAAGTTAAGTACATGAGAGAGCATGCAGACAAAGGCTGACTTTGCCTTTCACCTCTTCTGTCATCCCTTTCACCCTCCTCTCATCCGCCACTCATTAGCGATGGCGTGAGTGTGTAGAGAACAAAGTCGAGACTCTTTTTAATCGATCACAGAGTAGCATTCCGCTCGTCCGTCCGCTCGGCGTTTGACGGGTCGGCGATTTGATTGGGCGTACGTGTTTGTTTCCAGAAACACTGAAACTATTCACCTTGTACTGCTACGAAACCAAAAAAAAGTGCCATGGACCGAAATGAGAGGTCGGCGTTTCACTACGAACACAGTAACATGCGCGCGCACACAGGGACAGATACACACACACACACATACACACACACACACACACACACACACACACACACACACACACACACACACACACACACACACGGATCCATGCGATCACGCACTGACAGACAGTGGTTGTATCCTCTGGCATGATGTCCCCTCTTTACTTTGACACTCTGTGCTTAGCTTGTCAGCCTTGTCACATACACACACACACATTTGTTTAGACTGCTGCTGGACTAATCCATTAGAGCGCTGGCATGTGTCACAGCGCTGCCAGGGGAAGGACAGTGTGCCAGGGTAAAGTGGGGCACCCTGCCAGCACCGTGTGATCATGTATGTGTGTGTTTGGGAGGCAGGTAGCCTAGTGTGTTGGGCCGGTAACCGAAAGGTCGCTGATTTGTTTGCCCAATTTGACAAGGTGGAAAATCTGTCGACGTGGCCTTGAGCGAGGCACTGAACCCTAATTGCGCCTGTAAGTCGCTCTGGATGAGAGCCGTCTGCTAAATGACTAAAATGTAAATGTATGTGGGTGCGCTCTGTCTAAACAATGGAATTGTGTGTGTGTGTGTGTGTGTGTGTGTGTGTGTGTGTGTGTGTGTGTGTGTGTGTGTGTGTGTGACAGTCACGCAGGTCATCGAACCAGCGGGCTGTTTATGCATTCTCGCTCTCTTCTCTCTCTCCTCTCTCTCCTCTCTCCTCTCTCTTTTCTCTCCTCTCTCTCCTCTCTCCTCTCTCTCCTCTCTCCTCTCTCTCCTCTCTCTCCTCTCTCTCCTCTCTCCTCTCTCTCCTCTCTCTCTCTTCTCTCTCTCCTCTCTCTCCTCTCTTCTCTCTCTCCTCTCTCTCCTCTCTCCTCTCTCTCTTCTCTCCTCTCTCTCCTCTCTCTCCTCTCTCTCCTCTCTCCTCTCTCTTCTCTCTCCTCTCTCTCCTCTCTCCTCTCCTCTCTCCTCTCTTCTCTCTCCTCTCTTCTCTTCTCTCTCCTCTCTCTCCTCTCTTCTCTCTCCTCTCTTCTCTCTCCTCTCCTCTCTCCTCTCTCCTCTCTTCTCTCTCCTCTCTTCTCTCTCTCTCTCATATCACTTACATGACCTTTCTTTCCTCTCTGTCTCCATAGCTCTGATAGCGATTGGCCAGTACAGCAGCACCATAGAGACAGTGGATGCAGGCTGGTGTAAAGAGATCACTGACCAGGGAGCGACACAGATTGCCAGAAGCAGCAAGTCGCTGCGATACCTGGGCCTCATGAGGTGTGACAAGGTAAGATGATGCGTAGACACGGCTACCGTATTCATGTGGAACCCCTGTGCGTGCGTGAATAGTCACGCAACGAGGTAAAGGAAAGGAGAGAGCGGTGTGCCTGCTCTACCTAAAAATGCTGTGAACACACAAACACCCACACGCGACACGAGGCCACCGGTGTCCAGGTCAGAGGATGACCAGAGGAGAGCGTGTCCAGAGGAGAGCGTGTCCGTAAGCCACTGCCCCGTAGGCCCAGTGTGTGAGGGCATTCGGGCCGTCCCTGTTCCCTGTGCCCAGTGTGGGCTGGTGTATGAGGGGTGAGAGAACATCAGCGTAACGTCCCCATGTTCTCACAATCAAGAGTCTGTCCTGTATCGGAGCTAAGAGACGTGCAGATCCCGCTGATGAAGTGGTCTATACGGACGGACATCATTATAGAGACGGGTGGGTGGATATGCGTCATAATATTTCTCTTCAAAAGAGATCATATAGGACTTGGTAGTGGCGCTATGCTGTAGTTGTTTAATGAAGATGAATATGTATGTAGTAAATGTATAGAAAAGTATGGAGGGACCTTAGGGACCACTCACTGATGAATTGGTCTCTGTTAACATAATTATCCAGGACACGGTCTATATGGATCGTATTTATCTCTGTGTAATAAAGACTAAGCACATTACAGCACAGGTGCTCGCTTATTCTCTATGGTGATTTAGCAGGACTCTCTCCCCCTGTGACCTTACAATCAATATCTATAGCCACGTGCGCACACACACACACACACACACACACACACACACACACACACACACACACACACACGGATAATTACAACGTCTACTGCGAATAGCTACACCAAATATGGGAGGCGTTGTTCCTTGTAACCGAACGGTTGCTGGATCGAACCCCCGAGCTGACAAGGTCCATTTGGACCTGTCGTTCTGCCCCTGAACAAGGCAGTTAACCCACTGTTCCCCGGTAGGCCGTCATTGTAAATAAGAATTTGTTCTTAAATGACTTGCCTAGTTAAATAAAGTTTTTTTTTTAAAGTTACATCCAAATCTTACACCAGAGGGAAATGATATTGATACGGATATTTCTGGCCTGTAGGAAAGATGGGTAAATATTTGTATTTATTTAGAGTGTGTATGCCAGGAGAGAGGCGTTAATTCCACTAAACGGAGCAGTAATTTGCTGTATTAGAAAGGTATTAGGTATTTAATGGGCCATAAACGGTGAAGAGAAGCCGAGAAGAATATCCTTTCCTGGAGAGGCAGAGATGTGTTCGGTCTCCCAAGGTCACACAAAGCAAGGCCATACTGGAAGCTGTTGTTATTCTCTGTGCCCTGAAAGCATGTTTAGCATTGCAAATGAAGTCAATAGATGTTGTAGAGGTGAAGGGATCAGACTAGTCAAGCTCTGGGCTGTTATTGTTCGAGGTGTCAGTTTGTTTGGTGAGCTCAAGTCTGTGGAGAGGGGAGCTACAGATGATCAGGTCACACAGAGAGAGAGAGCGTAGAAATCAACTGTATATAAACCGTATGTAGAATGTATATGAGATGGAGTGATGTTGAAGAGAGAGAGAGCGAGAGAAAGAGAGAGAGAAATAGGGAGGGGGTGGTTCAAAGCGGGAGTTTGAAGCTGGAGTAGGCATCTAGTCTCCCCATGTAGGCCCGGTGGGCAAGTGTGACCATGCCCTCCATTCACTCTGCACCTCCTACTCTCTCATCCCTCATTCCTCTCTCTTATCTCCCTCACAAGCTTTAAGCACCAACTGTCAGAGCAGCTCACAGATCACTGCACCTGTAATAGCTCATCTGTAAATAGCCTATCCAACTACCTCATCCCCATACTGTATTTATTTATTTATCTTGCTCTTTTGCACCTAAGTATCTCTACTTGTACACTCATCTTCTGCACATCTATCACTCCAGTGTTTAATTGCTATATTGTAATTACTTCGCCACCATGGCCTATTTGTTGCCTTACCTCCCTTATCCTACCTCATTTGCGCATGCTGTATATAGACTTTTCTCTACTGTATTATTGATTGTATGTGTGTTTATTCCATGTGTAACTCTGTGTTGTTGTTTGTGTCTTACTGCTTTGCTTTATCTCGGCCAGGTCGCAGTTGCAAATGAGAACTTGTTCTCAACTAGCCGACCTGGTTAAATAAAGGTGAAAAAAATATAAAGATAAATGTACCCATCATCTCTCCTTTGGTGCGAACCTAATCCCTCTCTCAACCTCCGTCCCTCCGTCCCATAGACTACACCTGTTTCTCTCTCTCTCTCGCTCTCTCTCTCAATTCAATTTCAATTTAAGAGAAGCATATGTTTACATTGCCAGAGCAAGTTAAATAGATAATAAACACAAGTGAAATAAAGAACAAAAAAATACAGTAAACATTACACTCAGAGGTTCCAAAAGAATAAAGACATTTCAAATGTCATAGTATGTATATATTAGTGATGTAGTGATGTGCAAATAGTTAAAGTACAAAAGGGAAAACATAAATATGGGTTGTATTTACAATGGTGTTCTTCACTGGTTGCCCTTTTCTTGTGGCAACAGGTCACAAATCTTGCTGCTGTGATGGCACACTGTGGTATTTCACATAGATATGGGAGTTTATCAAAATTGGATTTGTTTTTCGAATTCTTTTTGGGTCTGTGTAATCTGAGGGAAATATGTGTCTCTAACACGGTCATACATTTGGCAGGAGGTTAGGAAGTGCAGCTCAGCTTCCAACTCATTTTGTTGGCAGTGTGCACATAGCCTGTCAGCCTTTGGCAGCCTTTCTCAATAGCAAGACTATGCTCACTGAGTCTGTACATAGTCAAAGCTTTCCTTTATTCTGGGTCAGTCACAGTGGTTAGGTATTCTACCACTGTATACTCTCTGTTTAGGGCCAAATAAACTCACCAAAAAAAGAAACGTCCCTTTTTCAGGACCTTGTCTTTCAAAGTTAATTCGTAAAAATCCAATTAACTTCACAGACCTTCATTGTAAAGTGTATAAAAACTGTTTCCCATGCTTGTTCAATGAACCATAAACAATTAATGAACATGCACCTGTGGAACGGTCGTTAAGACACTAACAGCTTACAGACGGTAGGCAATTAAGGTCACAGTTATGAAAATTTAGGACACTAAAGAGGCCTTTCTACTGACTCTGAAAAACACCAAAAGAAAGATGCCCAGGGTCCCTTCTCATCTGTGTGAACGTGCCTTAGGCATGCTGCAAGGAGGCATGAGGACTGCAGATGTGGCAAGGGAAATAAATTGCAATGTCCGTACTGTGAGACGCCAAGACAGCGCTACAGGGAGACAGGACGGACAGCTGATCGTCCTCGCAGTGGCAGACCACGTGTAACAACACCTGCACAGGATCGGTACATCCAAACATCACACCTGCGGGATAGGTACAGGATGGCAAAAAACAACTGCCCGAGTTACGCCAGAAACGCACAATCCCTCCATCAGTGCTCAGACTGTCCGCAATAGGCTTGGGGGCTGGACTGAGGGCTTGTAGGCCTGTTGTAAGGCAGGTCCTCACCAGACATCACCGGCAACAACGTCGCCTATGGGCACAAACCCACCGTCGCTGGACCAGACAGGACTGGCAAAAAGTGCTCTTCACTGACGAGTCGCGGTTTTGTCTCACCAGGGGTGATGGTCAGATTCACGTTTATTGTCAAAGTAATGAGCGTTACACCGAGGCCTATACTCTGTTTTGGGATCGATTTGAAGGTGGAGGGACCGTCATGGTCTGGGGCGGTGTGTCACAGCATCATCAAACTGAGCTTGTTGTCATTGCAGGCAATCTCAATGCTGTGCTTTACAGGGAAGACATCCTCCTCCCTCATGTGGTAACCTTCCTGCAGGCTCATCCTGACATGACCCTCCAGCATGACAATGCCACCAGCCATACTGCTCATTCTGTGGAATTCCTGCCAGTCAGGAAATCCTGCCCGGATCTCAATCCCATTGAGCACGTCTGGAACCTGTTGGATCGGAGGGTGAGGGCTAGGGCCATTCTCCCAAGGAATGTCCGGGAACTTGTAGGTGCCTTGGTGGAAGAGTGGGGTAACATCTCACAGCGAGAACAGGCAAATCTGGTGCAGTCCATGAGGAGGAGTTGCACTGCAGTACTTAATGCAGCTGGTGGCCACACCAGATACTGACTGTTACTTTTGATTCCCCCCCCCCCTTTTGTTCAGGGACACATTATTCAATTTCGTCTGTGGAACTTGTTCAGTTTATGTCACAGTTGTTGAATCTTGTTATGTTCATAGTTTGCTGAAAATACACGCAGTTGACAGTGAGAGGACGTTTCTTTTTTTGCTGTGTTTAGCATCCTAGTTTGCTCAGTTTTTTTGTAAATTCTCTCCAATATGTCAAGTAATTCTCTTTTTGTTTTCTCTTGATTTGGTTGGGTCTACTTGTGTTCCTGTCCTGGGGCTCTGTGGGGTCTGTTTGTGTTTGTAAACAGAGCCCCGGGACCAGCTTGCTTAGGGGGCTCTTCTCCAGGCCCTTCTTGCATTGTCTCTCAGATCGTTCACAGCTTTGTGGAAGTTACCTTTGGCGCTGATGTTTAGGCCGAGGAATCTATAGATTTTTGTGTGCTCTAGGGCAACGGTGTCTAGATGGAATTTGTATTTGTGGTCCTGGCAACTGGACCTTTTTTGGAACACTATTATTTTAACACTTATTTTTGTCTTGCTGAGATTTACTGTCACGGCCCAGGTCTGACAGAATCTGTGCAGAATATCTAGGTGCTGCTGTAGGCCCTCCTTGGTTGGGGACAGAAGCACCAGATCATCAGCGAACAGTAGACATTTGACTTCAGATTCTAGTAGAGTGAGGCCCGGTGCTGCGGACTGTTCTAGTGCCCTCACCAATTTGTTGATATATATGTTGAAGAGAGTGGGCCTTAAGCTGTATCCCTGTCTCACCCCACGGCCCTGTGGAAAGAAATGTGTTTTTTGCCAATTTTAACCGCACACTTGTTGTTTGTGTACATGGATTTTATAATGTCGTATGTTTTTCCCCCAACACCACTTGCCATCAATTTGTATAGCAGACCCTCATGCCAAATTGAGTCAAAAGCTTTTTTGAAATTAATAAAGCATGAGAAGACTTTGCCTTTGTTTTGGTTTGTTTGTCCGTTAGGGTGTGCAGGGTGAATATGTGGTCTAATTTGGTAAAAAGCCAATTTGACATTTGCTCAGTACTGTACGTTGTTTTCGCTGAAGAAATGTACGAGTCTGCTGTTAATGATAATGCAGAGGATTTTCCCAAGATGGCTGTTTCATTTTGGATACCATCAACCCCACAGTCCTTTTTGAGTTGGGTTTGTATTTTGTCCTGTAGTTTATTCTATTAAGTTGGAGAATCCAGTGGGTTCTGGTAGTCTTTAATAGTTGATTCTAACATCTGTATTTGATCATGTATATGGTTTTTCTGTTTGTTCTTTGTTATAGAGCCAATAAGATTGGATAAGCGGTTTATCCATACTTCTTTGTTTTGGAAAGATAACTCTTCGTGTTGTTGTTTGTTTTCCAATTTTCCCAGAAGTGGTTCGATTCTATGGATTCTTCAATTACATTGAGCTGATTTCTAACGTGCTGTTCCTTCTTTTTCCGTAGTGTATTTCTGTATTGTTTTCACCATACTGAAGGATCAGGGTTTTTCGGTCTCTATGTTTTTGGTTGGATAGGTTTCTCAATTTCTTTCTTAGGTTTTTGAATTCTTCGTGAAACCATTTGTCATTGTTGTTCATTTTCTTAGGTTGTCCGCTTGACATTTTTAGATTTGATAAAGAAGCTGAGAGGTCAAATATACTGTTTAGGTTTTCTACTGCCAAGTTTACACCTTCACTATTACAGTGACATTGTCTAGAAGGGATGGAATTTGTTGTTACCTAATGTTTCTTTAGTAGATTCTTAGGTGATGGCTCTCTCTCTCTCTCTAACTGGTGATGGCTCTCTCTCTCTCTCTAACTGGTGATGGCTCTCTTTCTCTCTCTAACTGGTGATGGCTCTCTCTCTCTTTCTAACTGGTGATGTCTCTCTCTCTCTCTCTCTCTCTCTCTCTAACTGGTGATGGCTCTCTCTCTCTCTCTCTCTCTCTCTCTCTCTCTCTCTCTCTCTCTCTAACTGGTGATGGCTCTCTCTCTCTCTCTAACTGGTGATGCTCTATCCCTCTCTAACTGGTGATGTCTCTATCTCTCTCTCTCTCTCTCTCTCTCTCTCTCTAACTAGTGATGGCTCTCTCTCTCTCTCCAA
The DNA here is from genome assembly GCF_029448725.1 of Salvelinus fontinalis. NCBI lineage: Eukaryota > Metazoa > Chordata > Actinopteri > Salmoniformes > Salmonidae > Salvelinus > Salvelinus fontinalis. The sequence continues at coordinate 43,083,156 of NC_074668.1, forward strand.
CCGGTGATGGCTCTCTCTCTCTAACCGGTCGATGGCTTTCTCTCTCTCTCTAACTAGTGATGTCTCTCTCTCTCTCTCTCTAACTAGTGATGTCTCTCTCTCTCTCTCTCTCTAACTAGTGATGTCTCTCTCTCTCTCCAACCGGTGATGTCTCTCTCTCTCTCTCTCTAACCGGTCGATGGCTTTCTCTCTCTCTAACTGGTGATGTCTCTCTCTCTCTCTCTCTAACTAGTGATGTCTCTCTCTCTCTCCAACCGGTGATGTCTCTCTCTCTCTCTCTCTAACCGGTCGATGGCTTTCTCTCTCTCTCTAACTGGTGATGTCTCTCTCTCTAACTAGTGATGTCTCTCTCTCTCTCCAACCGGTGATGTCTCTCTCTCTCTCTCTCTAACCGGTCGATGGCTTTCTCTCTCTCTCTCTAAATGTCTCCATCTCTCCTGTATCCCTCCCTTTAGGAAAGAGCAGTGCCTCTAAACTATATTTCCCCACAAGAAATGTTGATCTCTGTCATCCCTCTATCCCTAAGACTAGTCATTCACAGCAGTGTGAGGTCAGTGGTGATAGCAGTAGAGACATCAGCATGGTAAAACACGGGCTCTGGGCTGCTTAGTTAGGGCCAGGGCCATTTATATTGTCCCGCTGCCATGGTGACTCAATTCAGTTTGATATGACATGTCCTTCAGGATCAGCTGGGCACGGGGCTCTCGGAGTGCGCTCCAGATATTGTATTATACTGTATTAGCTCTGGATAAAATATAGCCGGTCTGTTGAGAGCCATGTCCTCATCTGGATGAGTTTATTACGGTCTTTTCATTGTGTCGTTTGGAGGCCTTCTGGTCTACCCTTGAGAGATGAGGGGTTGGAGAGAGAGCAAGATGAATTTCTCTTTTATGAAGATTCTTATTTGGCAAGGCTCAAAACATGTGTTTGCTGGATGATCTTGATTAGTTTGTATTGATCCACATGGGGTACAGGGAGCTCCTTCCTGATTGGTTGGCTTCGCTCGTCATGTTTTTTCGTCTTCGTCGAATGAAGTCCAGTTTGTTTCTAGGGAGAGAATAGTGCAAGTCGCCGATTCTGCCCGCAGTTAGCTATTAGCATTATCCCCTATTAGATTGTTGTCATCCATAGCTGTGCAGCTGATAGTGGACATGGTGCATGGTTACAGTTTGATTGAGAGGATGTGATTGTGTTCACTTCACTGGTTTCCTCTCCCTCCCTGGAAAGAGAGAGGTGTCAGAGGGCCGCAATCCCAAATGGTACCCTATTATACCCTGTATAGAGCACTGCTTTTGACCATGGCCTATAAGGCTCTGATCAAAAGTAGTGGACTATATAGGAAATGGGGTGCCATTTGGGATGCAGGCCCTGTCTCTTTTACACAAATACACACTTGTGTGATAACCTTGACACGCGGAGGCTGGGGAGCGCAGGACTTAGCCACGGCTTTTCCTTGGCAGGTCTCGTGTGGATTTGTTTGGAAGTGTTAGAATGTGGGGGAATGTTAGTGTGTGTGTGTGTGTGTGTGTGTGTGTGTGTGTGTGTGTGTGTGTGTGTGTGTGTGTGTGTGTGTGTGTGTGTGTGTGTGTGTGTGTGTGTGTGTGTGTGTGTGTGTGTGTGTGTGTGTGTGTGTGTGTGTGTGTGTGTGTGTCCATAGCCTCACAATGTGGACCAGTCCTAGAACCCATAATGTGTAGAATTCACAGGACTGTTAACAGGGACCATATGGTGCCGGGGATGTGAAGGATCGACCGTTATACTTTTATATTAACACACTTCCTCACTGGATGGGTTTTATAGTCTGGGAACTGGTGATGGCTCTGCTTTGCTGGGATCTGGGTTTAGCTGGGGGAGGGTGGGGGGGTTTGACTTCAACTACAATGAAGGTTCTCGCTTGTTTTTCCACTCAAAAGTCGATTCAAATTGTGATCCAAATTTACAATTGTAGTTTCGACGATGTAAAAATGTATTATGCATGTGTCTGTCTGTCGGTCTCTGTCTCCCTTTGTGTCTGTCTCCCTTTATGTCTTGTGTGGAGTGTGTATGCATGTGTACTATAAAATAGATGTGTGGAGTTACTGTCCCTGAGTGGAATTTGTGCTATTTGCTGTTAACACAGTTTAGAATGGGGCATTGAGATTAAACACCCATAGGGTCTGGGGAATGGCGCGTTCTGCCTGCTTCCACTCATTACCCCGCTGCCCTTAGGGCCAAACCTCCACGGCCTGACAGGGAGAGAAAGAATGCTATTGATCCAAACTCGCCCAAAATAATCAAATAATTTCATTTTGTCATCTTTAAACTGTCTGCCTGCCAGGCTTTGAAGTAGGGAGCTGAAAGACTGGAGAAGTGTCTTCCTTTTATCTTCAGAGAAACGGTTCCATTTTAGCCACAAGTAGCCCATATGTCAGAGCATGTTCCTCAGAACAGCAGGCTCTTCTGCCCCAGCACTATTTATGTCTTACTAATCTACTAAAATTGAACATGCTGGATTTTTCTTGAAGGACAATGCCTTAACTAGTTAAATAGTCTCAAAAGAAAAGACTAAACATCCCAGTAGTGATGTGCGGGTCAGCTGTTTTTTCACCCGCACCCACCTGCAATTGTTAATAACCCATCCGCAACCACCTGACTATGTGATAAAGGAAAAATCTGAGGACCGCTCCCGATCCTATCCCGCTAATAGTCCGATAGAAAATGTGCTGTACAGTGAGAGATGCCGAAATATATATATAATTATTTATTTATTTTGCTTGTTTATTTTACCCCTTTTTCTCCCCAATTTCGTGGTATCCAATTGGTAGTTACAGTCTTGTCTCATCGCTGCAACTGCTGTACTGACTCGGGAGAGGCGAAGGTCGAGAGCCGTGCATCCTGACTCGGGAGAGCCGAAACACGACCCCACCGAGCCGCACTGCTTCTTGACACAATGCCCACTTAACTAGGAAGCCAGCCGCACCAATGTGTTGAAGGAAACACAGTACACCTGGCGACCGTGTCAGCGTGCACTGCGCCCGGCACGCCACAGACGTCCCCTAACACGGACGACGCTGGAGCAATTGTGCGCCGCCCCATGGGTCTCCCCGGTTGCAACCGGCTACGACATAGCCTGGACTCGAACCCAGAATATCTAGTGCCACAGCTAGCACTGCGATGCAGTGCCTTAGACCACTGCGCCACTCGGGAGGCCCCGGCGAACAACATTTTTTGACAGGCCTTTTTAGATAGGTTTATGTTCCTGCTGATAATTTTCGAAATGTTGAAGGCGATTTGTTAGTCAAATTGTCTATAATTAGATACAGTGCCATCAGAAAGTGTTCATACCCCTTGACTTATTCCACATTTTGTTGGGTTACAGCCTGAATTTTAAATGAATTAAATAGATTTAAATATCTAGTTTACATAAGTATTCACACACCTGAGTCAGTACATGTTAGATCATATTTGGCAGCTATTACAGCTGTGAGTCTTTCTGGGTCTATAAGAATTTTGCACACCTGGATTATTCTCCGAAATATTATTTAAGCTCTGTCAAGTTGGTTGTTGATCACAGCTAGACAGCCATTTTCAAGTCTTGCCATAGATCTTCAAGCTGGTTTAAGTCAAAACTGTAAATAGGCCACTTGGGAACATTCTATGTTGTCTTGGTAAGCAATTTGTGTATATTTGGCCTTGTGTTTTAGGGTATTCTGCTAATGAAAGTTGCATTTGTCTCCCAGTGTCTTTTGGAAAGCAGACTGAACCAGGTTTTCCTCTAGGACTTTTCCTGTGCTTAGCTCTATTCCGTTTTGTTTTATCCTAAAATATACTCCCTAGTCCTTGCAGATTCCAAGCATACCCATAACATGATGCAGCCACCACCATGCTTGAAAAAATGTGTTGTTGGATTTGCCCCAAGGACATAAAGTTAATTTTTTTGCCACATTTTTGTACATTTTACATTAGTGTCTGCAAACAGGATGCATGTTTTGGTATAGTTGTTTTCTGCTTTTCACTCTGTCATGTATGTTGGTATTGTGGAGTAACTACAATCTTGTTGATCCACCCTCAGTTTTCTCCTATCACAGTCATTACACTCTGTAAGTGTTTTAAAAACACCATTAGCCTCGTGGTGAAATCCCTGAGCAGGTTTTCTTTCTCTCCGGTAACTGAGTTAGGAAGGATGCCTGTATCTTTGTAGTGACTGGGTGTATTGATACACCATACAAAGTGTAATTAATAACTTCACCGTGCTCAAAGGGATATTCAATGTCTGCTTTTTTTGTTTTGACCAGTCTACCAATGACTGCCTTTCTTTGCGAGGCATTGGAAAACCTCCCTGGTCTTTGTGGTTGAATCAGTGTTTGAAATTCACTCTTCGACTGAGGGACCTTGCAGATAATTGTGTGGGGTACAGAGATGAGGTAGTCATTCAAAAATCATGTTAAACACTATTATTGCACACTGAGTCCATGCATCTTATTATGTGACTTGTTAAGCAAATGTTTAGGCTTGCCATAGCAAATGGGTTGAATACTTATTGACTCAAGACATTTCAGCTTTAAAGTTTTTATTAATTAGCAAACATTTCTACAAACATAATTCCACTTTGACATTATACGGTATTGTGTGTAGGCCAGTGACACAAAATCTCAATTTAATACATTTTAAATGTGGAAAAAGTCAACTGATGTGAATGTACTTATCTTATGTTTTTAAAGACGTTTAGAGACCGGAGAGAAATTGCAATAACAAAACAACAAAAAACGGGAAGATTTTTTGTACATTTCTCAAAATTACTAGTTTATGGGGAAATTAAAAGCTGTTAAAATGACCCAAAATGTATTTTATTAAGATTTCAGTTCAGCTTGGATGCATGTTTTATGTGATTGAAATACTATCAGCTTGTATGATGTTAATCAAGATATCACTTTTACAGATAGTCCCTAACTGTACATTCATTCTCTCAAGATGCTGAAAGAAAGAAATTATATTTCTCCACTCCTGTTCCTGAATCAAAATGTACATTTAGTGTATAATTTTACTATAAGAAATGCTTAATTCTACAGGAGTTAATATTATATTAGACTATGTGAGAGGTTAAAGACCTATAGTCAGTGTCCAGATTTCATTTAGCCTACTATTCCATTTAACCCATCTGAACAGTACAGTTCCCTTGACGTGCCATTTTGAAGTCCCCATCTTGTGACTGTCAAATTTGTATAGCGCCTCTCTATTTAATTCAACTCTGACATTGTCCTTTTTGCCTCATTGGATCTACGTGAACTTTTCTGCCCAAGTTTCCAAAAGCATTTGGCAATTGTCGTGTATTTGATACTACAGTTAGGCCTGAAAGCTTAGGCTACGCACTCCATTTTGAATGACAGTTTTTTTTATTGAACCTTTTATTTAGCTAGGCAATTCAGCTAAGAACAAATTCTTATTTACAAGGACGGCCTACACCAGGCCAAACCCGGACGACGCTGGGCCAATTGTGTGCCGCCCTATGGGACTCCCAATCACGGCCGGATGTGATACAGCCTGGCTTCGAACCAGGTACTATAGTGACGCCTCTTGCACTGAGATGCAGTGCCTTAGACCGCTGCGCCACCCGGGAGCCCTAAAGCCAGATAGAATTGAATGAAAAACCTAAATGTAGCCTATAGATATGAATTGCAAATGTTTTATGCCTTGTTATTTCTTTATTCAACCCGCCTGCCACCCGCCCGCCCTTCATCTACACTATTTCATGACCCTAAACCCGCCCGCCCCGCAGATATAACCGTGGGACTGCGGGTTATGAGTCGACCTTCGCATAACTGCTTCCCAGACCCTTGTGTATTTTGCAGTTGAGTAACACACAATGTTTAATGGACTTTTTTTGTTGTTGCAACGTTGCAAAGTCGGTCTCTTTTAGCAATAACATTCACAAGTGCTTTGACCAGCCATCAAATCAAACAGGCGCCCGTGATTTCACAGCCAACCAACACACACAAGACTGTTGATGTACCATCTGAGGGATCCCATCCATGTGTTCCTAATAGGAATGTTTTTATTAGAATATTTTTACACAGCTTACTGTACCTCTCCTCTCCTTAGTTAGAGGGAAAACAAATATCTCTGGTGCTGAAACAGAACGACGGCAAACTCACTGAATCAGCGTGAACCAGGACCGGGAAAATAATGACATTGCTCTCAAGTAACACTGGTCGCAAGCATAATGAGTTATATTAATGGCCAAGAGAGGGAGAGGGGGACAGAGCGATGCATGGTGTTCTCCCCATTGAGGGACCACATGGACCTTGTTAAAACCACAGGCATCATAATCAATATGGATGCTTGGCTGATGCATACCTCTGTTATGACTAGAGACAGATATTCAGAGCAATTTGCAGACACAAACACTACAGTAATTGTTGAGGGACTAGACTCTGGGCTCGGAGAAAAGGATGAATTATGTGTAAAGTTTCAAGAAGTTTTTCAGAAAAGAGATTTTGAGGTCTAGCAAGCCTATTGGCCAGTTCTTGTTATTACATACAGAGTTTCAAGTTCAGATTGAAGGAAGTAAGAATCATGACATGGTCTATGTTTGTGAATGGAAATGAAAGGACTTTTCAAGAATGACCACTTCCTACTTGACCTTTTCCTATAATGTACACTAGTATATTAATGTCCTGAAAATTGTATGTTTATTTTTCTAAGGTCTAAAATATCAGAGCTAAGTCGGTAAGATATCATTACATTGACTTGTCATTCCTTCCGTCTCTCCCCCTGCCTTGGTTCTCTCTTTTCCTCTTTGGTTAGGCTTGAAGGTCAAAGTTCACCAAGTGATGGAGTCATTTGCCGTGTGTGGTCAGTGGTGTGATCTTAAATCTCATGCCGCCGTGTGAAGGGCTATTGATCGGCGGTCTTAACTGAACCCCCCCCCCCCCCCCCCCCCTCCTCCTCATCATCTCTTCATCTCACTTTTAAAGGGCAGGAGCGCGAGAAAGTGGCGGAGAAAGCAAGAGTGAGGTAGAGGGTAGAAGAGTGAAAGACGGAGAGAGTCCACTAACGATGTGAAAGGAATCTCAGCTGTGCCCTTCAATGAGAAAGTATGGAGGCAGACACACACACTGGTGTATGCTCTTTTAGGTCTCTCGCGCTAGCGCTCTCTTTCTCTCTCTCTCTCTCTCTCTCTCTCTCTCTCTCTCTCTCTCTCTCTCTCTCTCTCTCTCTCTCTCTCTCTCTCTCTCTCTCTCTTTCACTCTCTCTTTCACTCTCTCTCTCTCTCTGTCTCTCTCTCTGTCTCTCTGTCTCTTTGTCTCTCTGTCTCTCTGTCTCTGTCTCTCTCTCTGTCTCTCTGTCGCTCTCTCTCTCTTTCACTCTCTCTATCTCTCTCTTTCACTCTCTCTCTTTCACTCTCACTTTCTCTCTCTCTCTCTGTCTCTCGCTCTCCCTAACTCTCTCACTTTCATTCTCGCTCTCTTTCCTTCTCTCTCTCGTTCTATTCTAGTCAAGACCAAGCAAGGTTGTGTAAGTTTTGGATTCTGCTCAATTTATTTTATTCCGTTTGATAAAATCCTCCTCATCTCCTCCTCCCATCCTGCAGCATTTACCCTCCAGTCAGAGGAGGTTAACAGAACCACATGAGATGTGTACCGAGAGATGCAGTGCTTTACTTAACCAAGACTGATCCCTAATTTGCCAGTCACAGATCTCAGAATACGTTGTCCCTTTAAAGGGACAGGGTCAGGGTGTCCTTGTGTTGATTCCAGGGGTAGTTAAAGGGGCCGTTTTCTGGGCTACTGTAACCCCAACACAATAGCCCTGTTGTCACTTTCCTTATGGAATTCCTCATGTCTCGGACTCCAGTAAGCTGCTCTGGAATCTGTTCCTGCTTGCTTCCGGAGATTTGTGCGTCCATGAGGGGGGGGGTGGTGCGCGCACACCCCTCCGTATGCGTGTGTGCTGTACGGTACTGTACTATATCTCTTCCCGTCTCAGGAAAAAAGCAAGATCAGCCTGTTGAGATCAAGTGAAGCGTACATCAGTCCACAGGTCTTTTAGGTTTGCCTTACTCTGACCCATACTAGTCTATGTGGAAAACCAATGTACATTGGCTCTACAGAGCTGGATCAGAAAGGAGTTTCAAGAGCTGTGACATGTTTAGAATACCAATGTGACTACTGTCCCTTTTGATGAAAGGACAGTTTTTCCCCCTTTTCTCCAATGCACATCTTCATGTATCTTCCGGATAGATAGATACTTCATTAGATACATCTGTTATTTAGGGCCAAAAGTACAGTACATCTTTGAACATTTTCCAGTGTGAACAGTCTATGATGATTGAAGGCTGATTTGATGGCCGGTCACAACCAGTGTATGTAGACTGTCATCGTCGTCTTGTTGTTGCCAGATCTTATAATCTACACTGCACAAAAAATGTAAACGCAACGTGTAAAGTGTTGGTCCCATGTTTCATGAGCTGAAAGAAAAGATCCCAGAAATTGTTCTATACGCACAAAAGAATACGTATTTCTCTTAAATGTTGTGGGGTTATGGTATAGGCAGGCGTAAGCTAAGAACATCGAACCTAATTGCATGTTATCGATGGCAATTTAAAATGCACGGGGATACCGTGACGAGATCCGGAGGCCCATTATTTTGTGTATTTTTTTTGTATCCGTGACCAGCAGATGCACATCTGTATTCCCAGTCACGTGAAATCCATAGATTAAGGCCTAATTCATTTATTTCAATTGACTGATTTACTTATATGGTCTGTAACTCAGTAAAATCTTTGAAATTGTTGCGTGTTGCGTTTACATTTTTGTTCAGTATAAATCACTGAGCTCCAGTAATAGCATGGGGAGAGTACATACAATCCCGATTAGTCTTATTACGCCTGAGCACAACATATGACAAATGATATAGCCGTTACTTAATGACAGGACCAGAACTTATTTTACACAATTAGTTTGATTTGATATACATGATATTACTTATGATTAGGGGAAATCCCCTGCATGTTTCCCAGTCGTTTTCCAGTGTGTGCGTAGAGGTTGAAGGGAGCGTTTCCTGTGTTGTAAACACTAAAGCTGTTATTCTATTATAATGTTCTATTTTAAGTGTGTTGACCATTTAGGTGAGTTGACCATTTATTTACCAATTCACTATCTTCTCTAGGAGTGTGTGTGCGTGTGGTGTTTGACTCCTAAATACCCTGCTCAAAAAAATAAAGGGAACACTTAAACAACACAATGTAACTCCAAGTCAATCACACTTCTGTGAAATCAAACTGTCCACTTAGGAAGCAACACTGATTGACAATAAATTTCACATGCTGTTGTGCAAATGGAATAGACAAAAGGTGGAAATGATAGGCAATTAGCAAGACACGCCCAATAAAGGAGTGGCTCTGCAGGTGATGACCACAGACCACTTCTCAGTTCCTATGCTTCCTGGCTGATGTTTTGGTCACTTTTGAATGCTGGCGGTGCTTTCACTCTAGTGGTAGCATGAGACGGAGTCTACAACCCACACAAGTGGCTCAGGTAGTGCAGCTCATCCAGGATGGCACATCAATGCGAGCTGTGGCAGGAAGGTTTGCTGTGTCTGTCAGCGTAGTGTCCAGAGCATGGAGGCGCTACCAGGAGACAGGCCAGTACATCAGGAGACGTGGAGGAGGCCGTAGGAGGGCAACAACCCAGCAGCAGGACCGCTACCTCCGCCTTTGTGCAAGGAGGAGCACTGCCAGAGCCCTGCAAAATGACCTCCAGCAGGCCACAAATGTGCATGTGTCAGCATATGGTCTCACAAGGGGTCTGAGGATCTCATCTCGGTACCTAATGGCAGTCAGGTTACCTCTGGTGAGCACATAGAGGGCTGTGCGGCCCCACAAAGAAATGCCACCCCACACCATGACTGACCCACCGTCAAACCGGTCATGCTGGAGGATGTTGCAGGCAGCAGAACGTTCTCCACGGCGTCTCCAGACTCTGTCACGTCTGTCACATGTGCTCAGTGTAAACCTGCTTTCATCTGTGAAGAGCACAGGGCGCCAGTGGCGAATTTGCCAATCTTGGTGTTCTCTGGCAAATGCCAAACGTCTTGCACGGTGTTGGGCTGTAAGCACAACCCCCATCTGTGGACGTCGGGCCCTCATACCACCCTCATGGAGTCTGTTTCTGACCGTTTGAGCAGACACATGCACATTTGTGGCCTGCTGGAGGTCATTTTGCAGGGCTCTGGCAGTGCTCCTCCTTGCACAAAGGCGGAGGTAGCGGTCCTGCTGCTGGGTTGTTGCCCTCCTACGGCCTCCTCCACGTCTCCTGATGTACTGGCCTGTCTCCTGGTAGCGCCTCCATGCTCTGGACACTACGCTGACAGACACAGCAAACCTTCTTGCCACAGCTCCCATTGATGTGCCATTCTGGATGAGCTGCACTACCTGAGCCACTTGTGTGGGTTGTAGGCTCCGTCTCATGCTACCACTAGAGTGAAAGCACCGCCAGCATTCAAAAGTGACCAAAACATCAGCCAGGAAGCATAGGAACTGAGAAGTGGTCTGTGGTCACCACCTGCAGAACCACTCCTTTATTGGGGGTGTCTTGCTAATTGCCTATAATTTCCACCTTTTGTCTATTCCATTTGCACAACAGCATGTGAAATGTATTGTCAATCAGTGTTGCTTCCTAAGTGGACAGTTTGATTTCACAGAAGTGTGATTGACTTGGAGTTACATTGTGTTGTTTAAGTGTTCCCTTTATTTTTTTGAGCAGTGTATATAAAACTAAAAGAGGATTTTTTTTTTTTTGTAGTGTTCAGTGATGTTAAAGCCATCTATTTCTCTGGGCCAGCCTCTGCCCTCTGGGGTCAGGAAATGCCTCCTTCCCTGTGTAGATAAAAAAAATCCAGGCATGCTGGGAGAAATTGGGGTTGCCCTGAACACATTCCCCATGTTCTGTTTGTCACACATGATGGAGTGGAGGGTTTACTAACATAGCTGATCCAACCCCGTGCTGACCCACAGAGCTTTACCTCTGTCTCTGGCACTGAGGCTGCCGCTCGCTCTGATGCTGTATAGGTGTGTGTGTGTGTGTGTGTGTGTGTGTGTGTGTGTGTGTGTGTGTGTGTGTGTGTGTGTGTGTGTGTGTGTGTGTGTGTGTGTGTGTGTGTGTGTGTGTGTGTGTGTGTGTGAGAGATTCAGTGAGTCATTGCTCAGGGATGTAATCTGGTAACGAGAACCAGACCTGGACTGGTTTCTCTTTAGGTACCAGCTGCTACAGAATTGCAGTCCCTTCAGAAAGTATTCATACCCCTTGACTTATTCCACTTTTGTAGTGTTACAGCCTGAATTTTAAAAATAATGTCTCATCCATCTACACACAATACCCAATCATGACAAAGTAGACACGTGTTTTTAGGAAATGTGTTGAAAATAAAATACAGAAATATCTAATTTACGTAAAGAATTCACACCCGAGTCATATCTTTGAATCACTTTTGGCAGCGATTTTAGCTGTGAGTCTTTCTGGGTACGTTTCTAAGAGCTTTGCACATTTTCTTCTTTTTTTTCAAGCTCTGTCAAGTTGGTTGTTAATCATTGCTAGACAACCATTTTAACGTCTTGCCATAGATTTTCTTGTTAAGCAAATGTTTACTCCTGAACTTATTTAGGCTTGCCATAACAAAGGGTTTGAATGCTTATTGACTCAAGAGATTCCAGCTTTTAATTTCTTATTCATTTGTAAACATTTCTTCAAACATAATTCCACTTTTACATTATGGGGTATTGTGTGTAGGCCAGTGACGCATCTCAATTGAATCAATTTAAAATTCAGGCTGTAACACAACACAAAATGTGGAAAAAGTCAAGGGGTGTGAATACTTTCTGAAGGCACTGTATGAAGACAACATACTTGCGACATACCCAGTCTTTTTCATAGCATGATATGCCCCCATTATGTGCCATTCACAACCGTGTCTGTTCTGGTCACACTCGTTGCTTTCCTCCCTGTTCTCCTCTCCTTTTTCCTCCCTCCTTCCTCCTCCCCTCTCCTCGGAGCTCTTATCAGAGCCAGAGAAGTATCCGCTGTCCGTCCAGTCACTCGTTTAGGAACTTTACAACTGCAGCTTTTCCTGCAGGCACTTTTAGGGCCACTATAAATTCAGCCTGTTTATTAAACTTGCTTTTACTGAGATATCTGAGGCACAGCATTCCTCAGCTGCTTAAACTGCCCTTGGAAACATTGAAACATTGTCCCCCAAATGTATTTAGTGGGTGAGTGATGCACTCTGTGGATGGGAGTGGAAAGAGGCTTTGGTGTTGGCTGTGTTTGTCTCGTTTGATGTTTAGAGAGAGGGCATAATGAACAGTACAAATGGAAAGATGTTTTGAGTTGTAGTCCATCTCTGATTGAGTGCACATTTGGGTCAATTAAACTCCATTTCACCGTCATCTAAATTCTCCTTCTGGATATCTGACCTGTTTTACTGCACTGAGGTGATTTTGTATTTTAAAACTTCTATCTGGGAACATGAGTGCCATGTTCTCTCTGTTTAAATTGAGTCCCAGAGAACAATGCCAGGTATTAATTTTCTCCTTTCCTTGTTTCTCATATTTTCCCTTAGACTCAGGATCACTCCATGTTGCCAGGTCTGTGTCTGCTTTAGCCCACTCATGACAACAATAACAACAACAACATTTGGGGGAAAAGACTGGCAACCAGGCTGCTCATCGTCCTTGTCCCCTGATATGCATCTTTTGCTTGTGTATCTGATTATCGATTTACGAGCCCCTTTTCCCCATGGACGTCACGGTGCCACCGTGCACCACGCCAGAGTTTGTCATCTTTACGAGGTGTTTTAGTGACGTGGTTACTCACGAAAGGCCTGGTGCAGGCGGTAAATGTATATTTTACATGGTGATGGAATACATTTGCATGTGAGAGTGGCTCTTAAAACCCCTGGCAGTAAAAGGGAGAGCAGCAAGGCAGCACTCTCTGAAAGGTCACCTTTACTACCGGCCAGTCACTGCTAGCCTGAACGATGGCTGAAGTGCAACGCCAAGGAACAGGTGTCGATACACAGACACTATTGAGCTCTAAATCACAGATAGATGGGACATGGTGTCTGAGGAACACTCATTCAGGAAAAGAGATTAGACTTCATTTTACAGAACCTAGTCTTTTCTTGAAATGGAAATGATTTACCCAATGTTTTCACTCAACGTTTTCACTTGAGTTTCTGTTACTGATTTAAGAGTTGTATCTGTTTTGTCCAAATGAAAGAGGGGGGTTTTAATAGGGTATTAGAAAGGATTGTCTTTGTCCTCCTTCTGTGTGTGTCTGTGTATGCCTCGTTCTCGCTCTCTTTCTCTCTCTCTCTCTCTCTCGGTCTCTCTCTCTTTCTCTGTCTCTCTGACAACAGCACTTTGTCATGTCAGACAACATTAGGATCCCCTCAGATCCACAGGAACTGCATCTTTGAAGTTAAACTGGGGGAAAATATCCTAAATATAGGCCTGGCTCCAGATATGTGTGGCTGCCATCTCAGATCTGTGTGTAAGATGAAAAGCACCAGCCTGTTGCGATATTCTCTATCATATTATGGCTCTACAGTTTCATATGGGTCTCTTTCAGAATAGTACATCAGGGTTTGGTGAAAACACCCCCAGACACAAAGCGCTGAGTAGTGACCTTCATGTCTGTACATAGACTCTGGCTCACAATACAAAGTGTGTGTGTGTGTGTGTGTGTGTGTGTGTGTGTGTGTGTGTGTGTGTGTGTGTGTGTGTGTGTGTGTGTGTGTGTGTGTGTGTGTGTGTGTGTGTGTGTGTGTGTGTGTGATGGTTGTAAATACCAAGCAGGTGTGGTGATGTCATCATGTCTTGGAAAGGGCACGGCTTTGTTTTATAAGGGACAGTGAAGAACTCAGGATGGTACAGGGGATTGGATTTATTTATTTTGAAAAAAGACAAGCATAAATCCTCTAAGATTGTAATGATCCAGTAATTCATATTTCATGCATCACTTTGCTTTATCCTTCTCCCTTTGTTTTTGAACTTGTAATTGTATTGGTTTTTAGTGCATCAGATCAGGTATATTCATTATTTAATAACAATGTTTTACCTTTATACATTATTTGCTATATAAAGGTAATGTCCACATCATCTGTGGCAGGATCTCAAAACCTCCCATGGAAATAAGCCTTTATATGGCATTTGTAAAAATTCAAAAAGTTTTTGACTCAAACTTCTCACAAACGGAAGAAATCTAAATAAATATCCTGAGTTAACTTATTTCCTTTCAATTTTTTCCAATGTGTATTAATTGGTTCTGACTAACAGGGAAAAACAGTCAAAAAGACAGAACAGGCATAAAAGAACAAGACCAAAACAAACCAATCATCTGAACAGAACAACACAGGTCATTGAAATACTTTCACACACACACATCAAACAGTGGTAGTGTTATGGCTTAAATAGTTTTATTGTTGTAGCAACTAGCAATTAGCAGATGATTCAGCGCTTTGATTGGGAGCCATTTTGTGTCAAGCGTGTTTACGCTGCACACAGCGCTGCACTAAATTAGCATTAATGAAGGTAATGGCCTCCCATCACATTGACAGGCCCATTTTTTAGATCCCTCGTAATTGTAATTAAGGCCTGATTAACGAGTTTGGTGGGGTAATCGTTCTATTCTCCTCAGTACAATATAGCGTACATAATATGTTATCAAAGCAATCAAAGGCTTGTCATTTAGTTCTCTAATGAGCCTCTACAACAGGCGTTCCCAACCTAGGGGTCACCTGGGGAGGGCACGGGACCTTCCTTTATTTAAGGGGTCATTTAAAAAAAATACGAATTCATGATTGTATATACCGATCTATAACGATGCATAAATCCACAATGCTTTAGGCTAGAAACAAAGGGGTAAAGTGCCCAACAAAGACGTATCTCTGATACATGGATATCTTTGTCTTGTCTCTGTCATTCAAAAGCTGAGCTACGACCTTCTAAATTCGAGGAGTCAAGGAAATCGGACTTTGCTTGAGAAGTAATCTTATACAATGGGTTCTATTTTCGACTGCCGTTAACCTCTACTTCCACACAATCCCGGATCCGGGAGCACCCCCATCAGTAAAAAAGCTGACTAGCATAGCCTAGCATAGCGTCAAAAGTAAATACTAGCATCTAAATATAAATAAATAAATATATATCAAGTCCAAGACACCAGATGAAAGATACACATCTTGTGAATCCAGCCATCATTTCTGATTTTTAAAATGTTTTACAGGGAAGACACAATATGTAAATCTATTAGCTAACCACGTTAGCAAAAGACACAACTTTTTTTACTCCACCATTTTTTTCCTGCATAGGTAGCTATCACAAATTCGACCAAATAAAGATATAAATAGCCACTAAGCAAGAAACAACTTTATCAGATGACAGTCTGATAACATATTTATTGTATAGCATATGTTTTGTTAGAAAAATGTGCATATTTCAGGTATAAATCATAGTTTACCATTGCAGCCACCATCACAACTCTCACCAAATCAACTAGAATAACTACAGAGACCATTGTGTATTACCTAAATACTCATCATAAAACATTTCTGAAAAATACACAGCTTACAGCAAATGAAAGACAAAGATCTTGTGAATCCAGCCAATATTTCAGATTTTCTAAGTGTTTTACAGCGAAAACACAATATAGCATTATATTAGCTTACTACAATAGCAAACCACACAACAGCATTAGTGTGGTTTGTGAGTCAAAAAGTTCTATAGAACAAACTTCACATCAGGATAGGCAAACGAAATTAAGGCAGGGGGGAGCTTTCAAACCCTGGTGCCGGGATTGGTAATTCACCTGTTTTATAAGCTCGCTTGCGCTGAGGTGGGAGGGGAGGGGAAGCAATATCTGAGGTGTGTCCTTAAAAACATGCGCCGAAGTGCCAATTTCAGTATGCGCTGGTGGGGAAATTTAAGACCAACCGAAATCTGGTCTTCAATGTAACTCGGTTGGTTATGGCACGGATTTTGACAGCGGAAGTGCAGCCTATCCAGCGGTGATGCTTGGTGCCTATTATGCACATGAAACAAGATAGATGTGCCTTTTGTGCCCGTAAACCCCGTATTTTGTTTAATTTGGTTAATTTGAATCTTTGTCACCAAAGCTTTATTGAATGATCAAGTTTTGCGCAGCATCAAAACAGTGAGCGGACATCCGCTTTTTATCTATGTAGGTTAATACGTTATTTTAGTCCGCTCCTGTTATTATTTTGGATGTGCGGTTTTTTTTTTTTTTTCGTATAAAAAATGATGACAATCCTGTGACATTTAGAAACATGTAAGTTATTTTCCTGTAACAATTTCTTGTTTTCTGTTTCGTTTGATTTCATTTGATTAAAAACCCTTACCCTACTATAATGAAGCTTATTCAACAGCAATACGTCGGGTGTCTTTCTCATCCTGGCCGTGTATTAGCCTATCCATAAAAGGTACTTAAATGGTCTACTCGTGAGGCTTTTTCCGACATACTTTTGCGTGCATTATTCACAATTTACATAGACCTACCTGCAGTGCTCCATTTGGCTTGTATCTAGCCCCATTTCCAAAGACAGCCTCTTGCTCCTCCTAACATAGGCTATTCAAATATTTCTGTCCTATAACGTCATATCAACGGTAGGCCTAGGCTATATCTTTCTCATTGAGAATGTGCTTCACACATACAATACAATTTACAGGAGCCTAGTATTTTCTATTTGAGGAGAAGTGTGCTGCATAAAAGGCCTTTACTCGTTGACGCGAATTACAACAATGTTGACTGTCAACACTCCAAACATATTGAGTAAACACTGGATGTTTTTTGCTATCACTCGTTATTGTAGCCTATGCTATTTAATCAACTGTAAAATCAATCCACAATGGACTAGGATGAGAGTATTATTTTCCCCCAACCGAATTGGAGTTGACAACAACGCAAAGACCGTCAATAACTTACAGAATGTGTATTAAGTCATGGAATGCCTTGAGTGGCCAAGCCCTCTACATACAACTTTATTCACCAGAACACAGCCCTTTTAATAACAGCTGTGAAAATAGCAAAACTATTTCTGACGCAACCCTGGACCTATAGAGCTACCACCAGCACTTATATTTAACGTTGTGTTAGGTTTGTTATAATAGAGCCAAATGTGTGACTCTGTTGCTATCAATTGATCTATTCACCTTCTGTAAAAGAGAATATGTACAGTACCAGTCAAAAGTTTGGACACACCTATTTGGGCTGCTGTTGGACCGCAGAGTAAAGGAAAAGCAGCCAACAAGTGCTCAGCATATGTGGGAACTCCTTCAAGACCGTTGGGAAAGTATTCCAGGTGAAGCTGGTTGAGAGAATGCCAAGCGTGTACAAAGCTATTTTTGTTTACTACACGATTCCATATGTGTTATTTCAGAGTTTTGATGTCTTCACTATATTCTACAATGTAGAAAATAGTACAAATAAATAAAAACCCTTGAATGAGTTTGTGTGTCCAAACTTTTGACTGCTACTGTATATTTAAATTGAGGGTTCATATAAATTCTATTATAATAATAAAACTTGGTCAAATTTGGTAGCAGAATAACATTTGGGGAAATCAAGGTCATGGCTTTATTTTCCTTATTTATTGTTTTTATTATAATTGTAATTTAATAGCCCACCTAAAATGTGTCGTTTGTCTTGTTAAACTACGGGGAATCATCAACATTTTCCTAGGCCTCTCAAATGAAACAAAATCTATGTTTTGGTGGTGTAGATATTATCTCAATAAACAATATTAAAAAGGGAGGGGGTGGAGTGACATTTTGCTGATGTGAAAAAGGGGGCCCTGGTGGAAAAAAGGTTGAGAACCCCTGCTCTACAACACATCAGAATCTTCACTGCTATTCTTTTTCTCGACAAGTGGGGAGTCTTCAAGTTTCACACTGCTGGTTTTCTTTTTTCTCTGATAGTTGGTTGATGAATGTCTAGGGTTGCTTCCATCAATTTTCCAGATATCCTGGTTGGAGGATTCCGGATTTCGGCTTATTCCCTCCTGATTCCGGGAGTCTTCCAACCGGAATTTCTGGAATACCTGGGAATTCTGGGAAATTCACCGGAATTTGGCAACCCTATGAATGTTGTTGATGATCCAGTCCAGAGATTCCACTCACCTGGTGTCCCATGTATGAATCAGACCCTGATTAGAGGGGAAGGACGAAAACCAGCAGTGCTACGGACCAGGCAAGCACGTTTTGTGTGAGTGCATGTGCGTATTACATCTCATGGAAGTGTGTGTGTGTTTACACATATTTCCTTTGGACAGTGTCCTGATGCCAGAGTGAGACACCAGCAGGGTGGGTTCTGGCCTGGGTGGTTTGCGGTTAACATCCTTCACCCCTGTGGTCTCCTGAGCCCTCCTAGGCCTGCTCACTGTCAGCCTGGCTCAGCCTAGCTGTGACACCCTGCATGATGGAACCGCTGGGAAGGTGCTTGACTACTTGTTATTCCCTTGTCCTTTAGAGCATGAAGAGGACTAATTAGAAGAAGACGCTTGTCTTCCGTCTCTACGCCCACTCTCTTTCAGTCTGTCTCTCTGGGAACTCTCTTTGCCTCTCTCCCTGTCTCTCTCTCTCTATCTGAGAACTCTTATTTTCTTTCTCTCTCTCTCCTCGTCCTCTGGTTCTCTCGTGAGATCATTTAGACAGATATGCACTGCTGCTTAACTACCAGACACTAAAGCCTCAGGTAGACTGGGCTGTCAGGCCACAACTGCCTCCTTGGCAATCAAGGCTCAACCGTAAGAGAACAGACAAATGTTGTTTGATTTAACGCGAATCATGGCGTCTAGTCCTCTGCCACCTCAGTCGACCATAATATAACCAGACGTCTTACTACAAAAAGTAACATATTGTGCCTTTAATGCGTCTTGTATTCTGCTGTTGTGTTTGCAGGTGAACGAGGAGACTGTGGAGAGGCTGGTGGTTCAGTACCCTCACATCGTGTTCAGTACGGTGATGCAGGACTGCAAGAGAACCCTGGAGAGAGCCTATCAGATGGGCTGGAGCCCCAACACATCCAACGCCTCATAGCCACTGCTGTAGCCCGCCCCCCCCCCCCCCCCCCCCCCACACACACACACACACACGCATGCGTATACATTGGCAAACACCAACTGACATAGGCGTGTGCACAGTCAAAGTGAAAAAGCACCACATGGCCAATCATGTTTACTTCAAACATACTACTACAAACACTCAGTAAAACCTTCACACTCGTTCATTTAAACAAACCGGTTGATCCACATTTTCACCTTCTGGAAAGATGTCTGTAGTTTTGGGTTGTTTTTATTTTTGTAGATGTATTTTTTAATTTTATCTCTGGACCTTTTTTTGGATTCCATTGTAGTCATACACAAATCATACTGTACATCACTGTATACCTCTGTCTTAGGCTTGTGTATCAAAGAACTCTATTGCCCATAGTGCACTTCTTTTGACCAGAGCCCTATGTGGCTATAGTCAAAACTAGTGCTACAGTACATGGTGATAGGGTGTCGTTTGAGGGTTGACTTTCGCTGTGCTGGCAGTTTTGTGACCCTTACATTTCCCCCTAACTTCAGTCTGGATGCAATAGCAGAATTGAGGTTATGGAGAAGCAACTGAAAACAAGGAAACATTGTTCGAAACATGTTAAAAACATTATACTCTGGTCTCGTTGACCATTAGGGCTACATGTTTTGATCACTGTGAAGTCAATGTTGTTTCATACGCGTGTCGTGTTTCTACCTTTTCTGTTGGATGTTCATACGTGTGTCGTGTTTCTAAGGACCTGAGGGTTCTCTGACCGTGTGACCCGTTCAGGAAAAACTCCAGGTCCAAGATATAGGCTCGTTTTTTTCCTGGTGAGCTCAAATGGGCAGGGTAAACTCCCGACCTAATATGAGGTTCCTAATATGGAACTAAGCTCCATCTGATGGACCATAGCTATGAGCACCCTGATAAAATGGTACAGTTGAGCGATTCAATCCAGCTGCACGGGAGAACTGCAAGGAAATATTGTTCCAGCTCACTAAAAGTGTATATTTTCATTCCAAATCTTAATATGTTCTTGTTTCATCCAGTAAATGTCATTCACACAGTTGATGGACATTTGTGTGGCACAGGAGCAGTGTTGGAT
Source organism: Salvelinus fontinalis (assembly GCF_029448725.1). Classification (NCBI taxonomy): domain Eukaryota; kingdom Metazoa; phylum Chordata; class Actinopteri; order Salmoniformes; family Salmonidae; genus Salvelinus; species Salvelinus fontinalis. The sequence continues at coordinate 43,103,330 of NC_074668.1, forward strand.
ATTGGTTTGTGCAGTTCAGGTTTCATTGAATGCCATCCCTAATCATTGTTACTGTCACAGTACACAGTGGGCTCAACATAGAAGTTGCTTTCGCGGATCTAGGATCAGATGATCCTACCCCTTATCCCAACCTTAACCATCAGGGAGATGAATCAATGTCTGACTGGACCAGTGGTCAGGGGCAAAGTCAGCCTATCCAGAACGACTCAGCACGTTCCCAAGGAGTAGTTTCTCAGCACTGAACACGAGTAAATCAGAGAAACTCTCTACTTTCACTGATGGAAACGTACACTTTAAAGTCATCATTGTAAAATGCTATTTGTTTCTCAATGGCTTACCTGGCTGAAGAAAGGTTCAATACTTCAACTCTTCTGACAGAAACATTGTCTTGAAGATGTCTGTAGTTGTTCTTAATGTAAAAAAAAAAAAAAAGGTAAGGAAAAATGACCGTAGATGGGTCAGAACTTGTAATGTCTTTCTCTGATAACGTTTTTTCTCTTTCTCTCAGTTGAAGATGATGTTGTATACTGTACCATTAGTATGGTGTAATAATCAATGGTTTGGGATTGTGCTCGGCTGTATGAGAATTTAGTGATTTCCACAGTATGTATACTCTACTATAGGATTATACTTAGCCCAATATTGGTTTTGTTTGAGCATATATTTTCAGTATTAGTTGTGTAGCCATGCATTTACAGTATATCTTTGTTAGCAATAGGATCTAAGATACTGGCTCAGAACGTATAATCATGCCCTTTATGGAAATAATAGGTGAGCTCTCTCGCTCTCTCTCCCTCTCGTTCCTCATCTGTTCCTCATCTGTCAATGGTATGTTCATTAAGCAAATAACCAGGGTATTTTTCTATGGTGATAACCAACTGGAATCATTTTTTTTAGATGCCGTCACTCGACTGTATACACTAGTAGTTTTCTGAACTTAGGATATGAAGTAGCACTGTAATATTTTTACAGAAACATAGAGATTAGAGACAATTAGGAACACATCCCTTGTCAGGACTTGTTGACCTCAGATCGAGTCCTCGTTCTCCCACCAATTTTTTTTTTTGTAATCTCAACATTAACTTTCTTTTTCTCTGCTTGATGTTGGCACTCTTGATCCCTGATTTGTTAAAGCAATCAGTAGACGACTGGATTTACATACAGATGAATAAAACACTACTACTTAAAGCGCTCTCTCTTTCTCTCTCTCTTTTTGTCTCTTGTTTCTGTCATATTTTTGCTCTCTGCTTGATCGAAGAAAGAACCATTAAGTGAAATTTGAAATGAATCTTTAACTCATGCCACATGAAGTGTTCTCCTCCTCAGCATCAAATCGGACTATAAAATACAGCATAAACCCAAGTAGATTTTCAAATCCTGGAACTATCCACTCTGTTAATATATACAGTTGCATGCCAAGGCCTAGTAGCTGTACTAGATTCATTCCTCAAGAGAGTGACACCTTAATGCTGTGAATATTCAGCAATTTGCTCATATCTGAATCAACCAGTCTCTGTCTCATTGCAGGGAAACGTGATTTCAAGGTCATCACTGTGTTAGCATCATAGCAGCCACACATCTGAGATGAGGCGTCAGCTTGCTTCCCCACGCTGGTGACGTTCTCAAAGCGCTAAAAGCTGTCGTCCAATATGTCCCCCATCTTTGACGATCAAGAGGAGGATATTGTCCCTTTCAAGTGTTCTTTTCGCTGTTCAAGGTGTTTGTTTCATGTCGGAGGATGAAACGGGGAAGCTAATGTCAAACGGGAAGGGGAAACTCTCCCTGAGATGACGGCTTCCTGTCTTAATTCAAACGGACAGCCTGAGTTGACAGCTATTTTGGTTCTGCTGCAAAATCATCTGTGATTGGCTAAAAAATGTGTTGTTTAAAAAAATAAACAACTATTATTTTAGATGAGGATGCAATATGTTTGTGGTTTTATTCTTCAAACAATTACTATTATTATCTGAATCTTAGTCAAGTAGCTCATGTCATTTTTGAATTTACATGGCTGTCTGTCACAATTGTGGTTCTTGGGGTAGAAAGCTGTTTAGAATGTGTGGCCAAGTCTACAAATTACCCTGGTGAGTGAGGTTCAGAAGCTAATTTCCTAAAAGAGCCTTGTTGGCCTCGCCTCTCCCTTATATCACCTCTTCTTCTTGCACATCCTTCACTTCTTCTCCTCCTCTTATCAGACAAACTCTGTTCAGGAAACTAATTGGTTCTTGCTTGTTTCCCAGTGGCACTAATGCCCTGCCCTCCATGCCCTCCTAGCTCTCTCTCTCTCTAGCATCCATGTCATTAAAGATAGAGAGAGAACTCCTCACACCACCTCTATAATTGTTCATGCCATTGATATATCTTATTGATATATCTTAGTATTATTCACTGTGTGGAGGTGGTTTAGAGACTCACTTTGATTTCAGTTCACCGACGATATTGACTTCACAGCAGAGGAGGCTGGTGAGAGGAGCTATAGGAGGACGGGCTCATTGTAAAGGCATACCAAACATATGGAGACAACGTTAGACTCCTTACGTTCATTTCAGCCGTTAGACCGTCCTCCTATAACTCCTCCAACCAGCCTCCTCTGCTTGACAGAGGCTCTGTCAGGAGCCGAAGAATCAGACGTTTTCTATAGTACTTAGGTTTTTTTCACTGTTCAGGTCAAGTGCTTCTCTATTTCTTCCTCATAAAGAAATACAATTCTCTCAATATGTGTGGTTAGTCTTCTGTTTCATTAACCCTGGCAAGGAAACACATAAATGATTTGGCTGTTGGCTGTAGAATGACAGTGATTTTTAATGTCTCTGGTCTGCTCGCTACAAATGAGCTATTTCTCCCGTCTCCATTTCCCCTCGGAGGTAAAGTATGCGGCCTGCTGAATTTTTACTGCCGCCAATTAGCGCCTAGGCAAATGTGAGTGTGTGCCATCGATTCGCTCGCTGATTGAGGTGGATTCCATTGACGTCTCGGGCGAACCTCGGACCTCTGCAATTTTCATCAAGGTGTGTTTGCTAGCCTCGCATGCACTCAGAGGCTGCCCTCAGGAAGAGCCACTGCTGAGTATCCAGGCGGTCAGCACTGAATAGCAATAGATAAATTAAACGTAGTAAATATTCATGCCCTTCGTTACATTTTTTATGAGGAGCTGATAAGAATCGGCAGTGACCATATGGCACATTTGTCATGTTGTCAAGGGAACTGGTATTATCTAGCTGACAAACCAAGAAAGGGGTGTTTTTCTAAGCAAATTTTCACTGTTTTACATTGAACTCTGGCTTCTTGATGAAACTAGTCTAAACCAGTTTAACTGTTTCGGGTAACCTCTCCCGGCTAGCTTTGCTTTGGCTATTGAGCTGTGTTCTCTCTCCCTGTCCAGGTTTACTCTACTGTCACTCAGCTCTCTTTCTCCTTCTCTCTCTACCTCACTCCTTCCATCCTACTTCGTCTTTCTCCCTCCATGTCTCTCCCACCTTCCTATTCTCACTTTCTTTCTCACTACCCTCTTCTCTCCCACATCCCTGCTTCTATTTCTCTCTCCCTTTCTGTCTCCCTCCCTATCCTCTCAGTCTGCGGAGGGTCCACTCATCTAAAAGTCCTGGTTACATCCTACACTGAATCAACTTTACTCTGGCAAACCCTCAGCATTCCCCCCCAGCTCACCCCTAACCCGTTCCAAAACCAAACTCTTCCTTCCTACTGGAAATTATGTTAATCACTTGTCTACCCATGACCCAGCCGCTCGACGAATCTCAATATTTATCAACCTGAAAAGAAACACATTTCTTGTCCGTCATCATATAGTGTACCGAGGTATTTTGTTTGCCTTGCTACCTGCGGTATTTCAGAGCATAGAATTGTGTTGATTCTGCAGAAGGGGAAAATCAGGCTTGTGAATAGAGAAAATGTTAATGGGTTGATTTTGTAATAGGCACTGACTGACTCTGGGTTCCAGTGGAGTAGTGGAGGGAAAGCCCATGAGCCTATCCGTGAATCCAGAGGAACACCGCTGGCTAGAAACCGTACAGCCACTGGGAACACCAGAGAGAGGCTAGGAGTTACACTACCTCATCTGCTTGTTTTGGACCGCCATGCTTTGTTGTTCAAAGCCGGAGTGCAACCACAAATATAACTCCTTTCACTACACAGAACATTGCTTATTTGACTAAGTATTACTTTGCTTTTCCACTGTTTCATCCACACGGACTCTGCCAGGTTTGGGCTGGCTTTGTTAGGATTAGTCTCACTCAGTGCTATTACCGGATTATGACTACCTCTGACCTGTAACAATAGAAAACAATAGATTAGAATATAAAATGTGTACTGACAAAATGTACTGCTTAATAATGGATTTCAGACTAAGATTACATGAGAATGGCGCCAGAGGAGATGGCTGCCGCTTTACCAGCTCCTAACCAACTGTGCTATTTTGTGTGTTTCACATTGTTTAACCTTTTATGGCTGCAGTCCCGTTAACGGGATCGATATGACAACAGCCAGTCGAAGTGCAGGGCGCCAAATTCAAAAAACAAATCTCATAATTAAAATTCCTCAGACATTCATGTGTCTTATATCATTTTAAAGGTAATCTTGTTGTTAATCCCACCAAAGTGTCCAATTTAAAATAGGCTTTTCAGCGAAAGCACTACAAACGATTATGTTAGGTCAGCACAAAACCACAATAACCACAGCCATTTTTTCCAGCTAAAGATAGCTTCACAAAAACCAGAATAGAGATAAAATTAATCACTAACCTTCGATTATTTTCATCAGATGACACTCATAGGACTTACACAATACATGCATGTTTTGTTTGATTAAGTTCATATTTATATCAAAAAATCTGAGTTTACATTGAGGCATTAGATTCACTAGTTGCAAAAACATCAAGTGACTTTGCATAGCCACATCATTTCAACAGAAATACTCATCATAAATATAGATGATAATACAAGTTATACACATGGAATTATAGATATACCTCTCCTTAATGCAACCGCTGTGTCAGATTTCAAAACAACTTTACGGAAAAATAAGAGACGGAGCTCAGATGAATAGCCAAATTAGCCGCCATGTTGGACTCAACAGAAACCAGAAAATACATGATAAATGTTTCTTTACCTTTGATGAATTCATCAGAATGCAGTCCTAGGAATCCCAGGTCCATAATAAATGCTTGATTTGTTCGTTAATGTCTGTTATTTATGTCAAATTAGCTACTTTCGAATTGTTTACCAAACACCCTAACCAAAGTCTCAAAGCGCGACCACTATAACGTGACAATGTCCAAACGTTCCGTTACAGTCAGTAGAAACATGTCAAACGATGTACTGAATCAATCTTTAGAATGTTGTTAACATACATCTTGAATAACGTTCCAACCGGAGAATTGCATCAACTTCAATTGAGAGATGGAACGGAGCTCACTCTCATGTGAACGCGCCAGTTCAATGCGTGGGCACCTTATGGCAGTGATTAATAATTTCTGTCTCCTTTGACCCCCCTTCACATTAGAGTCACCAGACTTAGTTCTATTGACTGTTGACATCTAGTGGAAGCCGTAGGAAGTGAAAACCCATCCATATCTCTCTGTATTTTCAATGAGAGCTTGGTTGAAAATATGGCACCCCCAGAAAAAAATCCAAACAGGAAGTGGAACTTCTCAGGTTGTTGCCTGCCATATGAGTTCTGTTAATCTCACAGACATAATTCAAACAGTTTTAGAAACTTTAGAGTGTTTTCTATCCAATACTACTAATAATATGCATATGTTAGCAACTATGACATAGGAGCAGGCCGTTTACTCTGGGCACCTCTGTGCACCTCTGTGCACCTTTCATCCAAGCTACTCAATACTGCCCCTTCAGCCATAAGAAGTGAACTTATTTTGTACATAATGTTGCTGCTACCATCTCTTATGACCGAAAAGAGCTTCTGGATATCAGAACAGCGATTACTCACCTCAAACTGGAGGAAGATTTTTTTTTAATGAGTCTGACGCAAAGGATATATTGTTTCTCCGAGACCAGGCCCAATCTCCGTAATTCACGTGAAGAAATGACGGAGGTACAGGGGGCGGAGATCTGGCTGAATTTTCAGGTGACTGGGTAACCCGCCTCTACCATCCATTCTATTGGGCAATGTGCAATCCCTGGAGAATAAACTGGATGAGCTCCGTTCGAAACTATCTAACCAACGGGACATTAAAAACTGTAATAACTTATGTTTCACTGAGTCGTGGCTGAACGACAACACAAATAATATACAGTTGGCTGGGTTTTCCGTACATTGCCAGGATAGAACTGCTATGTCCGGTAAGACGAGGGGCGGTGGTGTGTGTTTATTTGTCAGAAGCAGCTGCTGTGCGATGTCTAATATTAAGGAAGTCTTGAGGTATTGCTCACCAGAGGTAGACTACTTCATGATAAGCTGTAGACCACACTATCTACCGAGAGAGTTTTCATCTATATTTTTCGTAGCTGTCTATTTACCACCACAAACCGACGCTGGCACTTAGACCGCACTCAACTAGCTATAAGGCCATAAGCAAAAAAGAAAATGCTCATCCAGAAGTGGTGCTCCTAGTGGGCGGGGACTTTAATGCAGGCAAACTTAAATCCGTTTTAACAAATTTCTACCAGCATGTCACATGTGCACCCAGAGGAAACTAGACCACCTTTACTCTACACACAGAGACGCATACAAAGTTCTCCCTCACCCTCCATTTGGCAAATCTGACCTTAATTTTATCCTCCTGATTTCTGCTTACAAGCAAACACTAAAGCAGGAAGTACCAGTGACTCGCTCAAAACAGAAGTGGTGAGATGATGCAGATGTTTTAGCTACAGGACTGTTTTGCTAACACAGACTGGAATATGTTCCCGGATTCATCCAATGGCATTGAGGAGAATACCACCTCGGTCAACGGCTTCCTCAATAAGTGCATTGACGACGTTATCCCCACAGTGACCGTACGTACATATCCCAACCAGAAGCCATGGTAACTTCCTCACCAAACTAAAGGCTAGAGCGGCCGCTTTCAAGGAGCGGGACACTAATCCGGACAATTACAAGAAATCCTGTTATGCCCTCAGACGAACCATCAAACAGGCAAAGCGTCAATACAGGACTACGATTGAATCCTACTACACCGGCTCTGACACTCGTCGGATGTGGCAGGGCTTGCAAATTATTACAGACTACAAAGGGAAACCCAGCCGCAAGCTGCCCAGTGATACAAGCGTACCAAACAGGCTAAATGCCTTTTATGCTCCCTTCAAGGCAAGCAAAACTGAAGCATGCATGAGAGCACCAGCTGTTCTGGACGACTGTGTGATCACGCTCTCCGTAGCTGATGTGAGCAAGACCTTTAAACAGGTCAACCTTCACGGGGCCAGACAGATTACCAAGATGTGTACTCGCAGCATGCGCGGACCAACTGGCAAGTGTCTTCACTGACATTTTCAACCTCTCCCTGACCGAGTCTGTAATACCTACATGTTTCAAGCAGACCACCATTGTCCCTGTGCGCAAGAAAGCAAAGGTAACCTGCCTAAATGACTACCGCCCCGCAGCACTCATGTCGGTAGCCATGAAGTGCTTTGAAAGGCTGTTCATGGCTCACATCGACACCATCATCCCAGAAACCCTAGACACACTCAAATTTGCATACCGCCCCAACAGATCCACAGATGACGCTATCTCAATCGCATTCCACACTGCCCCTTTCCCACCTGGACAAAAGGAACACCTACGTGAGAATGCTATTCATTGTCTTCAGCTCAGCGTTCAACACCATAGTGCCCACAAAGCTCATCACTAAGTTAAGGACCCTGGGACAAACACCTCCCTCTGCAACTAGATCCTGGACTTCTTGACGGGCCACCCCAACATCTGCCATGCTGATCCTCAACACGGGGGCCCCTCAGGGGTGCGTGCTTAGTCCCTTCCTGTACTCCCTGTTCACCCATGTCTGTGTCGCCAAACACGACTCCAACACAATCATTAAGTTTGCTGACAACATAACAGTGGTAGGCCTGATCACCGACAACAATGAGGCAGCCTATAGGGAGGAGGTCAGAGACCTGGCAGTGTGGTCCCATGAAAACAACCTCTCCCTCAATGTGAGCAAGACAAAGGAGCTGTGATCGTGGACTACAGGAAAAGGTGGACCGAACACTCCCATTCACATTGACGGGGCTGTAGTGGAAGAGGTCGAGAGTTTCAAGTTCCTTGGTGTCCACATCACCAACAAACTATCATGGTCTAAAACATACCAAAACAGTCGTGAAGAGAGCACAACAAAGCCTTTTCCCTCTCAGTAGATTGAAAAGATTTGGCATGGGTCCCCAGATCCTCAAAAAGTTCTACAGCTGCACCATCGAAAGCATCCTGACCGGTTGCATCACCACCTGGTATGGCAACTGCTCGGCATCCAACCGTAAGTCAATAAAGAGGGTAGTGCGTACTGCCCAGTACATCACTAGGGCCAAGCTTCCTGCCATCCAGGATCTGCATACAGTACCAGTCAAAAGTTTGGACACACCTACTTATTGTTCAAGGGTTTTTCTTTATTTTTACTATTTTCTACATTGTTGAATAATAGGGAAGGCATCAAAACTATGGAATAACACATTGAATCATGTACTAACCAAAAGTGTTAAAGAAATCAAAACATATTTTATATTTTAAATTCTTCAAAGTAGCCACCCTTTGCCTTCATGACAGCTTTGCACACTATTGGCAATCCGTCAACCAGCTTCATGAGGAATGATTTTCCAACAGTCTTGATGGAATACCCACATATGCTGAGCACTTATTGGTTGCTTTTCCTTCACTCTGCGGTACAACTCATTGTGTTTGGGCTCCCGAGTGGTGCAGCGGTCAGGGCACTGCATCTCAGTGCTAGAGGCGTCACTACAGACCCTGGTTCGATTCCAGGCTGTATCAAAACCGGCCGTGACTGGGAGTCCCATAGGGCGGCGCACAATTGGCCCAGCGTCGTCCGGGTTGAGAGAATGCCAAATGTGTGCAAAGTGGTAATCAAGTCTAAGGGTGGCTGCTTTGAAGAATCTCGAATATAAAATATATTTTGATTTGTTTAACACTTTTTTTTGGTTACTACATGATTCCATGTGTTATTTCATAGTTTTGATGTCTGCACTATTATTATACAATGTAGAAAATAGTAAAAATAGAAGAAAAACCCTTGAATGAGAAGGTGTGTCCAAACTTTTGACTGGTACTGTATATACTAGGCGGTGTCATTTGAAGGCCCAAAACATTGGCAGGAGGTACCCTCGACTAACCTGTACACCCGCACATTGACTCGGTACCGGTACCTCCTGTATATAGCCTATATTGTTATTTTATTGTTGCTTTTTATTTTATTTTTTACTCTATTTAGTCAATATTTTCTTAACTCTATTTCTTGAACTACACTGGACTTGTAAGTAAGCAACACAATAACGGCAAGGCGAGACTGTTTCACGGTATTTGCCGCATGTGACAAATAGCATTTGATTTGATTTGGCTTAGAAACCAAACCCAAGCATTACTATCAGTTTACTGAAGAGAAACATACACCTTATCCAAAATCAGACTTTGTTTCTTTAATCCTCCTCAACACCCACCCTGCTCTGTCATTGGTTAGCGTGTCAGTCTCTAGCTCAGTCTTTCAGGGTGGGCATGGTGTTAATTGCAGTGTTAAGCCAGAGCTGAGCCTAGTCCCCCATAACCACAAAGGTTAATTAGCAGCAGAAGGATAACGCAACTAGATATGTTGACATTTACATTTTCTTCTCTCTCATAAAACCAGAGAAAGAACCCCATTTAGGGCGAAATGAAGGGAAAACATTTACTCTTTTAAAAACGTCCTCATTTCTATGCAAGGTCTGGCGTTGATATGCAGATTTGGCGGTTGGTGACATTTAAAAGTAGTTAATTGTGCAAATCTTTGTTTTAGGCTGTAAAGGTCGTGTGTTGGAAGTGGGTCTAAGCCCAGCTGCAGTGGTAGAGGGAGGGAAGGGAGGCCTGTCTCCATTGACTGGAGCTACAAAGGCCTCCATGCCTTTTCAAGGTGGGTAATGAATATTTATACACACAAACTGTTTCCCAAATGAAAATTAATCTACCGCCCGTTGGGAAATGACTCAGGCTATCTGTTGTCATAAAAAAAAAAATGTTTCTCATTCTTCGGATGGACGTTTTTATTTTCCCAACAGCTAAATAGAAACATCAAATTGAACACTGTGTACTAGCTATCACAATGAAAGCTAATTGTATTGTATTATAATGTGATATTTTGATATTGTGCGTTGTCAAACTCAAGGTTGTTCTACTGCTTTGTTGTGCCCTCTGTGTTCAAATAATGTGTCTGTATACATTGAGGGTACAAAACATTAAAGACACCTTCCTAATATTGAGTTGCACCGGGGCATGGACTCTACAATGTGTCGAAAGTGTTCCACAGGGATGCTGGCCCATGTTGACCCCTAAAGCTTCCCACAGTTGTGTCAAGTTGGCTGGATGTCCTTTGGGTGGTGGACACACACGGGGACCTATTGAGCGTGACAAATCCAGCAGCATTGCAGTTCTTGACCCATCTGTCTCAAGGCTTTAAAATCTTTTTTGTAACCTTTCTCTTGCCCTTCTTCTACACTGATTTAAATGGATTTACAAGTGACATAAATAAGGGATCATAGCTTTGACCTGGATTCACCTAGTCAGTCTGTCATGGAAAGAGCAGGTGTTCTTAATGTTTTTTACACTCCTTATATGGAGCTTTTTAAAGAGACTATTCTCTAAATCTCATCTTTTGCTAAATAGATATATGTACATTGCTTTGTATTTAGGATATTGTCATCTAACAGGCAACATCTATGTGAAATCAGAAGGAATTAGAGTTACAGCCGGTGAGCAGATTGGAAATTTTACACCTGGATTCACCTGAATAGCACAAATGGATGTGTAATTGCTCCATTTCATTACTCCTCTGTGTTATTAAAACAGCTTCGATGACTACAGGGGAAACAGAATGAATAGATGGAATCATCCAACAGGGGAGTTGAGTAATGCTCAAGTCTCATCATGCAGATATTTCCATTTTGGCTTGAGTTAAAAACCAAATGCTCTGGTTTGATTTGCACATTGTTACAATTCACTGCATTTTCGTTCTAAGTGTGATATAATAACTATTGTTTTCTCTTTTTAACATGATTTCACAGATCTGACAAGCTTTCCAGACCTTTTTGTGGTTTATTCCAAGCCTCCACTGTTTTAAAGCAGCAGATGGCTGGGCGGCGGCCATAGTCTCCTAGCCATGTCTGAATGTTGACATGTTAGAGCCAACGGTATGACATGTCACTCCCCACTCCTCCACTGTTACAGTCCAGTCTCTCAGAATCAATGGAACAGATTGGTTCGTTGAGACCTGAAGCGTGACGGACACATTCTCAAGGCCACGCTTTGCCCCTGTACAACCTACTCACCCCACACTGGGCTCCGTGTTTCACGGCCTGCTGGCTGGACAGGGGCTGGGTGATTTCCCAGGGCAGGGGCCAAGGGCTGGGAGGGGCCTGCCAGCCTGGTCTCATAGATTAGACGTAACATAGTAAATGTAAATTCGAGACACTCAAATTCGCATGAAATGTTACGGCAGGTAGCGGCAGATATGGGGCGGCAAGTAGCCTAGTGGTTAGAGCGCTGGGCCAGTAACCGAAAGGATCGAATCCCCGAGCTGACAAGGTAAAAATCTGTCGATCTGCCCCTGAAAAAGGCAGCTAACCTACTGTTCCTAGGCTGTCATTATAAACAAGATTTTATTCTTAACTGACTTGCCTAGTTAAATAAATAAAACATTTTTTTTAAGTATGATATGTTACGTTTGGTATGGTTATAAAATACATAATGTTACTTCAGGCAGAAACTGAATTAGGGTGGTTGGTGGGATGGGTCGGCATATAACGCAAACAGCATGTTTGAATCTCATCATGGACCACTTTAGCATTTTCGCTAATTAGCTACTTATCAATTTTTTTGCAACTATTTAGCATGTTAGCTCATCCTTCCCCTAACCCTAACTTTAATCCTTTAACCTAACTCCTAACCTTAACCCCTAGCCTAGCTAACATTAGCCAACTAGCAAACGTTAGCATTAGCCACCTAGCTAACGTTAGCCACAAAAATGTAATATACGAATTGCAATTCGTAACAAAAAATATTAATTGTAATTCATAACATATCATACGAAATGGATGATGGACGTCTACAACTTAATACATACCATACAAAACTGAGATCCTGGACTTACATTTACTATGTTACGTCTACCCCTGAGTCCAGGTTGGCCCCGCTGGTGTGAAGTGATTCTGTGGGACTGTGATGTATGTGTGTGTGTACCGGTGTGCCTGTCCTCATGTGTGTGTTGGAGTAGAAATAGGAGTTGAAAGCCCTTCAAAAGGCCAGCTGTAGAAATGCCAGTCAGACTGTGAGAGGTGTTGAATTAATAGACCATACGGTGGCTATTCCCTCACATTGGTTTGCAGATTAACCTGTGAATAACGAGTGTGAACCACTTTAACATGCTATGTCTCTTTATAGGTTACGTTTTGAACGTTACAAGACTGGCGGGGGCCACATCTACACGTTACCAGACCAGTGACAGAACACAGGAGAAGAGCATAATCATCTATATTCTACAATCTCGCTGTTGTTATTGAAGATAATGCGAATTGTAGTTCATCTGAACAGGATTCCTTTGTGGGTAATAGTCTCTAAGTCTTGAAGTAGCCACTTGGGAGGGTTTAAAACAATGTGTGAGTACAGCTCTACGCTGCATCTGCCTTCCCATTGGTTAAAAGATAAACATGACGTTATTGACAACTAAGACTAGTGTATAAGACAGGATGTTGTTTACAGTTCAGCTGGAAGGCAATAGTAGGCCTGTATTGTACACTGTCGTCAAATGGGATTACATCTCTTCCGTCTAGAGCTGATCTTGACTTTGATCCACATCGTTTACGTTCCACCTTTTATTTTCTCTCCAAATGTCGCATATTTGACTGTCCTCTATGAGTTGTCCTCAAAGTAGACCCTGAACTACACTCTTAGAAAAAAAGGCTTCCAAAAGGGTTCTTCGACTGTCCCCATAGGAGAACCCTTTTAGGTTCTAGGTAGCACCTTTTTTTTCTAAGAATGTAAAGGCTCTACTCAGAACTCTTCCACCAACTTGGATAGCTACGTGAGAATTGAGGCATATTCATCGTTCTTTCGTTTTTAGTTATTGTTCTCTTGTATAACAGATATTTTTATAGCATGATTTCATTGAATAGAAGGGGATCTTTATCTGAATATTTAACACATCTCACAATAAGCCTGTGTGTGTGTGTGTTTTAATTTAGAGAGACTGACTGACTGATTGACTGAGACTATGGGCCGACGTGACCGACCTCATCCCTCCTGTGCAGCCATTCCCTCCTCCCTCCATTGTAATGCCACGAACAACATGCAAACCATTCAGGAAATACGTTTCTGTGGTAAAAGGACTGACAGGCTGTCTCCTCACAACCATTCTTCTCAAACAGTTGAAAGGAACTCGACTTCTGCCCAGAGGAGAGTTGAAAGGAAACCAGAGGAGGTGACAGACGTGACGTTATTTCAAGGCGATTCATTTTGCCTACTTCCTCCCTTCTTGTTAAATGTGCAGTGTTGCCATTGCCTTTATAGTTCAGGTGTGTATCTAGACAATAGTCCAGGTGGATTATGAAGCAGCGAGCTGTTCAGCGAGCTCATGGTGGCCTAACGCCCTATTAAGACACTTTATGTTGGCGTTTCCTTTATTTTGGTAGTTACCTGTACACGTGTTGCAGGTGAGTAAGACGTGATATGCCACATTTTGTCCACTGGGGATCCTACTCTTTCTGGATCAGGGGAGCGATTTTAGTTAAAGCAGAGGTTAAGGAGGAAATGAAAGATGAGCCAAAAGTCAATGAAATATCCCTGTTAGATTATTGGCCTGGCCACTGTGTTTGGGAGCCAAGGTACTGTGTTGCTGGTATGTTGGCTTTCTGCTTCGCTGGGAGGACGATAACAGATCGCTTTCATAAAGGAAAATGAACTCCTCCAACTTGTTGTTATCCAACCACTTCTTCCACAGGGGATATTCTTTCTGTCTTACATATCTTTGTCCTCTCCCGCCCTTACCACATTTCAGAGGCGCTGTTTGATTTTGTTCTTTGATTACGTATGTCAGAGAAAGAGCAGATTTTCTATGTTATTTCTATGTCACACGAGTGACTTGGCTTTAGAACAAATGGCTGGGAGGAAAAGGTCATTCTTGGTCAGAGGAGTTGCTTGTCTCAATAGTATACTATATGTGGCTCACCAGAGAAAGAAATAGTGAATTGGTTTTGTCTCGCCCTTCCTCTCTCTCTGAGAAAGGAATCTAGACAAATATGTGTAAGCCTCATGAACTTATCATTGGATTAATTTGATTACGCCGACAGGACGATAAATAGTCCTGTTGTGTATATATTAGAAAATAAATTGGCAGCCTATTTGATTGTGTGCATGTGTCTGTGTGTGATGCACGCAACTAGGTGAGTGTATCGGTGTGCACAGAGGTATGTGAATGTGCAGGTGTTTATCTAGAGCAGGTATTCTCAAACTGGGATATGCGTACACACAGGGGTACGCGCAATGCTGTTGGGGGTACGCCAAATCAAAATGTAATTCACATAAAAAAATATATACAGTGGGGAGACCTCTACATGCTTTGTGAGTAGGAAAACCTGCAAAATCGGCAGTGTATCAAATACTTGTTCTCCCCCACTGTAAAATACACTACCGTTCAAAAATTTGGGGTCACTTAGAAAATCACATTTTTGTCCATTAAAATAACATCAAATTGATCAGAAATACATTGTAGACATTGTTAATGTTGTAAATGACTATTGTAGCTGGAAACGGCTGTTCTTTTAAATAGAATATCTACATAGGTGTACATCACATTATAGGCCCATTATCAGCAACCATCACTCCTGTGTTCCAATGGCACGTTGTGTTAGCTAATCCAAGTTTATCATTTTAAAAGGCTAATTGATCATTAGAAACCCCTTTTGCAATTATGGTAGCACAGCTGAAAACTGTTTTTCTGATTAAAGAAGCAATAAAACTGGCTTTATTTAGACTAGTTGTGTATCTGGAGCATCAGCATTTGTGGGTTCGATTACAGGCTCAAAATGGCTAGAAACAAAGTACTTTCTTCTGAAACTCGTCAGTCTATTCTTGTTCTGAGAAATTAAGGCTATTCCATGCGAGAAATTGCCAAGAAACTGAAGACCTCATACAACGCTGTGTACTACTCCCTTCACAGAACAGCGCAAACTGGCTCTAGCTGTCTAGATTGAGAAACAGACGCCTCACAAGTCCTCAACTGGCAGCTTCATTAAATAGTACCCTCAAAACACCAGTCTCAACATCAACAGTGAAGAGGCGACTCCGGGATGCTGGCCTTCTTGGATTAGCTAACACAACGTGCCAGGATTGGGCTGCGCTCAGGGTATCCTGACATGGCAAATCGCGCTGTTAAGACACTGATGCCCTTTGCAACCATGTACCTATGTGAGAATGGATTCTTGGCCCTCACTAGCATGAAAACTAAATACAGGCACATACTATGTGTGGAAAATGATTTAAGACTGAGACTCTCTCCAATACAACCCAACATTGCACAGTTATGTGCACCTGTTCAAGCACATCCTTCTCATTAACCTGTGGTGAGTTATTCACCATTTTTGATGAACGAATAGGGTTTTATATGTAAGATGGTTAAATAGCAAAATTATTGATTATTATTATTATATTATTATTTGTGCACTGGTCCTATAAGAACTCTTTGTCACTTCCCACGAGCCGGCTTGAGACAAAAACTCACACTCATTCTTATGTTTAATAAATGTACCATACAGTGTGTGTGTGGCAGGCTTACAAATGATGGCAAAAAAACAACATTTGAGAGAGTGCGCTGACCCTGGTGCTAGAGGGGGTACGCAGCTGGAGGTTGAATGTTTTAAGGGGTAGGGGACTATAAAAAGTTTGGGAACCACTCATATAGAGAATAGGCGATGGGAAATTATGAAGCAACGACCTGATACAGATATAAAGGCTTTCTAAGTCCAGGACTGTTACACATTGGAACATCTATAGCAATGAAGACCATTTCATTTCAGAAGGACAAAATTAACTGGCTTTCAATTCAGGTACCATATTTGTATTTAACTACACAGTAGCCAGACATAGTTTTGAGATGGACTTTAGTGGCATTACAATGCAGACAGAGTGGTAGTTGAACACTCCATTGATTCTCCCGCAGCTCACACAGAGCTGTAAAAAGATGACTGGCTAACAGAAAGGTGCGTTAAGAGACGTTAACACAGACACCTGGTTCCATTAGAAAACAAATGGTGCCTATGAAACACAGATGATACAACTTCTCATGGCTAACGCAATGTCAAATACTGAAATGTGTATTTTATTTTTTGGCAATTATTGGTATGGTAGGTTGCTATGGAATCAGTCAGATATCCTCCCTATTCAGATTCAAATGTGTTACGAGCACACACGCATGCACGGAAACACACACACACACGTATGGTACACACATAAACACACACACTCACACACCCCTCCGCTGCCTGCAGTGGTTAACTGACTAGCAGCAGTCCCAGATACACTGCAGACTCCCACGCCATCCAAGCTGCATTCATCAGACCGGTCGCTCAATAACATCAATACCCTCACGGCCCGTTGTTAATCCAGCTGCTTAGAGGGCTAGAGACACAACCCTGCTATAATACACTATATACATATAAATTGGGGAAAACATGATTAAAGTGACCAGTGTTCAGTGACTTTATGTACATGGGGCAGCAGTCTCTAAGGTGCAGGATAAGGTGTATTCTCCGAGGGAAAGGTGCGGCCTCCGAGGGAAAGGTGCGGTCTCCGAGGGAAAGGTGCGGCCTCCGAGGGAAAGGTGCGGCCTCCGAGGGTAAGGTGCGGCCTCCGAGGGAAAGGTGCGGCCTCCGAGGGAAAGGTGCGGTCTCCGAGGGAAAGGTGCGGTCTCCGAGGGAAAGGTGCGGTCTCCGAGGGAAAGGTGCGGTCTCCGAGGGAAAGGTGCGTTCTCCGAGGGAAAGGTGCGTTCTCCGAGGGAAAGGTGCGTTCTCCGAGGGAAAGGTGCGTTCTACGAGGGAAAGGTGCGGCCTCCAAAGGAAAGGTGCGGTCTCCGAGGGAAAGGTGCGTTCTCCGAGGGAAAGGTGCGTTCTCCGAGGGAAAGGTGCGTTCTCCGAGGGAAAGGTGCGTTCTCCGAGGGAAAGGTGCGTTCTCCGAGGGAAAGGTGCGTTCTCCGAGGGAAAGGTGCGTTCTCCGAGGGAAAGGTGCGTTCTCCGAGGGAAAGGTGCGGTCTCCGAGGGAAAGGTGTGGTCTTCAAGGGAAAGGTGCTGTCTCTAAGGTGCAATTCCACCTAAACTTATAGTAGCAGAGGGATAGGTGGTGCTATACTTCTTACCCCCAGACCTGCTTGGCTCCTGACAAAAATGGACATTGAACTTTATGTTGCTGTATAATATTGGCTCTGTGTGCATTGCAGTTCAAGTCCACAAGTCAACCATCTCTGTGGACTAGTTCTTTCTGATCTAATATATCATCTGGGATATGTGTGCAGGGTGTATCTCTCTCTCTGCGGACCAGCTCTGTCTGATCTAGGATCAGTAGCTGTCTGGGTGTCTTTCTGTGAACCTCTCTCTGGACCTTGTTCCTCTGATCTTGAGCTGATCCTGGATCTGTGTTACTCTAGCTCTCAATGATCCTGGGTGTTTCTCCTTCTATGCTCCACTCTATGGACTAGTTTTCTCTGATCTAGAATCTATGGCTGTGTTGGAATACCCATTCTTCAGTTAAAATGATTAGGTATTTTGGGGGTATGTCAAAATAGAAATAGAAAAATTGAGTATGCTTTGAATGCCAGGATGTCATAATCGTTTCAGCTTTTCATCTAGTACAAATTTGCTTCTTTCTATTGTGGAAGAGAATCGTCTTTTCACACCCACGCATTTGACAGCCGCTGATAATCAGCTGATAATGACAAGGGGATAACAAAATTACGCATTAGATGGAGAATTCTCATTATGGGTTTAGTATGTTGATTGTTGATTGCTTACTGCCAATGACATGACCAATAAAAAAAAATACAATTATTTATCTTTCGTCTCTCTGTTTCATAATTTTCCTTCAATTCGCAAGAGGCTGAATGTATCTCACATGAGAAAGCATCTGAGTGAGCGAAACAGCACCCCTTTGTCTCTCTACTTGTAGGCCATATATCTGATGCTGTCTGGTCCTAGCATTGTTGCCGCCCATAGCATTGAAGGCAAAACAGGTCAGGGTTCCCTAGCTGCAGGCAGAACAGTTGAAACTGGAGCAGCAGCATGACCAGGTGGACTGGGGAAAGCCAGGAGTCATCAGACCAGGTAGTCCGGAGGCATGACCCTAGGACTCAGGTCTTCCGGGAGGGGAAGGAGAGAGAGAGAGAATTAGAGAGAGCGTACATAAATTCACACAGGACACCAGATAATACAGGAGAATTACAGCAGTTATAACAGACTGACCCTAGCCCACCAGCACAGACTATTGCAGCATAGATACTGGAGACTGAGACAGGGGTGGGTCGGGGGACATTGTGGCCCTGTCCAACGATACTCCCAGACAGGGCCAACCAGGCAGGACATAAACCCACCCACTTTGCCAAAGCACAGCCCCCACACCACTAGAGGGATATCAACAGACCACCAACTTACTACACTGAGACCAGGCTGAGTGTAGCCCACAAAGATCTCCTCCACCGCACGAGCCTGAGTGGGCGCAAAACTGGACAGGAAGATCATGTCTTTGACTCAACCCACTCAAGTGACGCACCCCTCCTAGTGATGGCATGGAAGGGCACTAGTAAGCCAGTAACTCAGCCCCTGTAATGGGTCGGAGGCAGAGAATCTAGTGGAGAGAGGGCCAGGTAGAGACAGCATGGGCGGTTCGTCGCTCCAGTGCCTTGCCGTTCACCTTCGAACCCCTGGGCCAGACTACACTCAATCATAGGACCTACCGGACATTAAGGAGGCCTGCTTCTTGTGATCGTAGCATACTTGTAGGTATGTACGGCAGGACCAAATCGGAGAGATAGGTAGGAGCAAGCCCATGTTATGCTTTGTAGGTTAGCAGTAAAAGTTTGAAATCAGCCCTAGCCTTTACAGGAAGCCAACGTAGAAAGGCTAGCACTGTAGTAATATGATACATTTGTTGGGTTCTAGTCAGGATTCTAGCACCCGTGTTTAGCACAAACTGAAGTTTATTTAGTGCTTTATCCGGGTAGCTGGAGAGTAGAGCATTGCAGTAGTCTAATCTAGAAGTGACATAAGCATGGATTAGCTTTTCTGCATAATTTTTGGATTAAAAGTTTCTGATTTTTGCAATGTTACGAAGATGGAAAAAACCTGTCCTTGAAATATTCTTGATATGTTCGTCAAAAGAGATATCAGCGTCCAGAGTAACGCCGAGGTCCTTCCCAGTTTTATTTGAGACGACTGTACAACCATCAAGATTGTCAGATCCAGCAGCAGATCTTTGTTTCTTGGGACCTAGAACTAGCATCTCTGTTTTGTCCGAGTTTAAAAGTAAAACATTTGCCATCATCCACATCCTTATGTCTGAAACATAGTCTTCCAGGTGAGGGCAATTTTGGATCTTCACCGTGTTTCATAGAAATGTGTAGCTGTGTGTCGTCCGCATAGCAGTGAAAGTTGACATTGTGTTTCTGAATGACATCATTAGAGGTAGAATATATAGTGAAAACAACAGTGGTCCTAAAACGGAACCTTGAGGAACGCCAAAACTTACAATTGATTTGTCAGAGGACAAACCATCCACAGAGATGAACTAATATCTTTCCAACAGATAAACTCTAAACCAGGCAAGAACTTGTAGACCAATTAGGGTTTCTAATCTCTCCAAAATAACGTGGTGATCGGTAGTGTCCAAAGCAGCACTAAGGTCTAGGAGCACGAGGACAGATGCAGAGCCTTGGTCTGACGCCATTAAAAGGTAATTTACCACATTATCGCAGAGTTGCTGCGATAACAGCTTTTTCAAAAATCTTTGAGAGGAATTGAAGATTCGATGTATGCTGATTTTATTTTTTTACATTTTCCTATGTCAAGCTTTGGCTTTTTCAAGGGAGGCTTTATTTCTGCCACTTGAGTTTGGTACACATCCGGAGGATAGGAAGCCATTCATTATGTTCAACATAGGAGGGCCAAGCACAGGAAGTCTTTCAGTAGTTTAGTTGGAATAGGGTCCAGTATGCAGCTTGACGGTTTAGAGGCAATGAATATTTTCATGAATGTGTGAAAGGGATACAGGATTAAAAAAACTTGTGTGTCTCCATTGATCCTAGGTCCTGGTACTTCTGTGCAGATGCAGGACAACTAAGCTTTGGAGAAATACGCAGATTCAAAGAGTATTCCATAATTTGCTTTCTAATGATCATTATCTTTTCATCAAAGAAGTTCATTAATGTATCACTGTTGAAGTGAAAGCTATCCTCTCTTGTTGAATGCTGCTTTTTAGTTAGCTTTGCGACCATATCAGTTTTTTGGGGGGGATTGTTCTTGTTCTCAATTAGGTTGGAAAAATAGAATGAGCAACCGTTAGGGCTCTTCGATATTGCACGGTACTTTCTTTCCAAGCTAGTCGAAAGACTTCCAGTTTGGTGGAGCTCGATTTTGTTCCAATTGTCTGGAAGCTTGCTTCAGGGCTTGGGTATTTTCTGTATACCAGGGAGAACATTTATTGTGACAAATGTTTTTTGTTTTTAGGGGTGCGACTGCATCTAGGGTATTACGCAAGGTTACATTTAGATCCTCAGATGGTTAACCGATTTTTGTACTCCAACGTCCTTGGGTAGGTGGAGGGAGTCTAGAAGGGCATCTAGGAATCTTTGGGTTGTCCGAGAATTTATAGCACAGGGTTTGATGATCCTTGGTTTGGGTCTGACTGTGGCAATCAGTCGGTCCGGAAACATGTTGGACAAAACCCACTGAAACGATGATGGCTCCGAAAACCTTTTGGACCTTTTGGTCTGTGGACTTTTCCATGTGAATATTAAAGTCACCAAAAATTATTATAAGGTCCAATACGAGTTCCGGGAACTCAGTGAGGAACACTGTATACGGCCCAGGAGGCCTGTAAACAGTAGCTATAAAAAGTGATTGAGTAGGCTGCATAGATTTCATGACTAGAAGCTCAAAAGGCAAAAACGCAGTCATTTTTTTTGGTCAATTGAAATTTGCTGGGCGGGGTATATGGTCACTAATTTAACCAAGAGGAGAGGCCTCATTTAACAGTAAATTAATCAAGCCTGAACCATGTTTCAGTCAGGCCAATCACATTAATATTATGATCAGTGATTAGTTCATTGACTATGACTGCCTTGGAAGTGAGGGATCTAACATTAAGTAGCCCTATTTTGAGATCAAGGCACTGACACGGTCTCAATAGGGATAGCTGAGCTGACTACACTGACTGTGCTAGTGGAAGACTCCACTATGCTGGCTAACAGCCTGCTGCCTGGCCTGCCTTCTATCTCATTATGGAGCTAGAGGAGTTAGAGCCCTGTCTATGTTGATAGATAAGATGAGAGCACCCCTCTAGGATGGAGTCCGTCACTCCTCAGCAGGCCAGGCTTGGTCCTGTTTGTGGGTGAGTCCCAGAAAGGGCCAATTATCTAAGAATTCTATATTTTGGGAGCGTCAGAAAACAGTTTTCAACCAGCGATTGAGTTGCGAGACTCTGCTGTAGAGCTCATCATTCCCCCTAACTGGGAGGGGCCAGAGACAATTACTCAATCTTTCTAGCTGATTTACATGCTGAAGCTATGTTGCGCTTGCTGACCTCTGACTGTTTCATCCTAACATCGTTGGTGCCGACGTGGATAACAATATCCCTATACTCTCTACACTCGCCAGTTTTAGCCTTAGCCAGCACCATCTTCAGATTAGCCTTAACGTCGGTAGCCCTGCCCCCTGGTAAACAGTGTATGTTCGCTGGATGATTATTTTTAAGTCTAATACTGTGGGTAATGGAGTCGCCAATGACTAGGGTTTTCAATGTGTCAGAGCTAATGGTGGCAGGATTCCATAACGGGTGGAGGAGAGACCTGAGAAGGCTCGGTTTCTGACCCCCGACTCGTTGCTTAATGGGGAGAACCGGTTGAAAGTTTCTGTCGGCTGAATGAGCGACACCGGTTGAGCATGCCGACAGAATTTCCTTCCAGAAGCCATGAGAAAGTTATCCGGCTGCGGGGACTGTGCTGGAGGATTTATACTACTATATGTACTTACTGGTGACACAGATGCTGTTTCATCCTTTCCTACACTGAAATGATCCTTGCCTAACGATTGCATATGAAGCTGGGCTTGCAACACGGCTATCCTCACATAAGGCGAAAGTTCTCCTGTATATTATGAGTACAGTGACTGCAATTAGATGGCATAGTGTTAATGATGATACTAAGCTTTTTCGGCTGGTGGAGGTCCCGTAGAACCATGTCCAAATAAAGCGTATGGGGTGAAAAATATGAATGGAAAAAGTAGAGTGAGAAAAAAGCTAAGACGTTGGTAAATGTATTAAAAGTTAATCATATGGCTTCCCCGGTGATTTTACCCACGCACCACTACTGCTTACTGGATACATTTTTACTACACAGTGTGTTGTAAAATTGTCCCTTTCCTAAATTAGCCATGGATGGCGATAGGGATTTGGATTTGTGGTTTTACTTAATTCTCCGTACTGGCCAATGACTATAACTGCAATTCAGATCCAACCATTAAGTCATACGTTGTTGTTCCCCTGGTCTGAGGATGGAAGTTCAATATGTTGCTAGATGTAGGAGGCTAATGTTAACTAGCTAACGTTGCCAAGGAATGGAAGTTAGGCTAGCGAACGTAGACACACACACACACACACACACACACATAAATCAGAACCATAGGCAGCCACATAATGCTTACGTTGATTGGACCAAATAGTTTTTTGTATCTTTTAGTTGTCACTGTATTAGACTAAGCAGAGGTGATTTGATGAAGTTAAAATGGTGCTGGTGGAAGCAGCTCCTGTTTTCTTGAGACTTGCGGTAACTCTCCGTGGTTCTAAATCAATAGTTATTTAGTGGTTTGAAAATATCGGAAACATTAACTTGCTGTAGGTCTGTTACTGTACTTGCAATATGCTTTGTGGACTTCACTGGACAGCGGTTGCTGTCCGATCTTGTGATAAAACAAAGGTGTGGGGCTTCCCGAGTGGCGCAGCGGTCTAAGGCACTGCATCCCAGTGTTGCGGCATCACTACTGCCTGGGAATGAACCCGGGCTGTGTCACAACCGGCCGTGACCGGCAGTCCCATAGGGCGGCGCACAATTGGCCCAGCACCGTCCAGTTTAGGGGAGGGTTTGAACGGGGGGGCTCATCACGCTCTAGCAACTGCTTGTGGCGGGCTGGGCACCTGCAGGCTGACTTCGGTCGTCAGTTGAACTGTGTTTCCTCCGACACATTGGTGCAGCTGACTTCCGGGTTAACCGGGCGGGTGTTAAGAAGCGCAGCTAAGCTGGTCATGTTTCGGAGGACGCATGAATCGACCTTTGCCTCTCCCGAGCCCGTTGGGGAGTTGCAGCGATGAGACAAGATTGTAATCACGAAATTGGTGTGGAAAAGGTCAAATGTACAACAACAAAAGAAAAAAGTGTGGTTGAATTTATTCTGCCACTGTGTCTTCTTGTCTTGGCGTTTTAGGCCTATATATCACTGTCGCAAGACAATTGAATTAACAGGTTACAGAGCATAACACGCAGTTATCACAACCCAGGTTGTAATATAGCCAGTGATTTTACCCAAGCACCACTACTGCTTACTCAAATCAAATTGTATTGGTCACATACACATATTTAGCAGATGCTATTGTGGGTGTAGCGAATTGCTTGTGGTGTAACGAAATGCTTGTAAATGCTTGTACTACATACATTTTTACTACACAGTATGTTCTAAATAGTATGTAGTATAATTAGTACACAGTATGCCGTTTTAGTAAGTAGTAGGCAAGACCGAGACATGGCCTCTGTGGACCAGTTTTCTCTGATCTAGGACCTGTGCTGAGTGTGCTCTTAAATGGCTCTGTCGATTCCCCTGCTCCCTACGATTTCTCACTTTCATACCCTAGCTCTTAAGTGTATCACTCTACACACCACCCTCCTTTACCCCAACACTGTCTCTCCCCTTCTTCTCTCGGTTCACAGGCGAGCGTGTGTGTGTTTGTATGTGTGCATGTGTACATTTTCAGTATGTGTTCTTGTGTGTGTTTCTGAAGTTATCTGTTTGAAAGTTCAGTCGCAGGATTCTCAGTGGCTGTATGAGAGATGTACGGGTCACTGGCTATATCTCCTATCTCCCCTGTGCCCAACCTCATCACTCCTACTTTGGCATGAAATAAAATATACCAGTGACACTTCACTTGAACCCTCTGACATACAACCTCTCAGAGGTCACTGTCTGCGCTGACAAACTTATTTTTTCTCGTTTTTGGGGAGAAACAGAGTGATGGAAAGAAAAGCGTATTGAGTTTGAAGGTTAGCTACAGAGACATTATTGGCTCAGTCTGTGGAAGTGTTTGCTAAGCTGTTTGAGGTAAAACCAGATCAATACTTTTCATATTTTACAGCAGAGTGCTATCGAGCTGGAGACATAGCTTTACATTGTCACTGTGCTTCACAGGCCTGCCATAAAAACCCTCTTATTACAATCACAGAGACGCTCTGTCTGTCCGCTCTGAATTGTCTCCTCTCCTCTCTCTGTAGACTGTTGGATCATAACACTTCTGTCCAGACAACAGGAGAATGAAGACCAAAGAGGAACTGTCAGAAAGTGACACAGAGGAAAAGAGACATCCTCAGAACTACTTGTGCCAATGTAAGTGTTTCAACACTGAAGTGGTTGTTTGACAAGTCACTGTGTGAGGAACAGCTCAAAATGTTCCTCTCTGGGAACAAGTAGGCTCCAAAGGACACAAATATAACCATATAAATAAGACAAATTAAGGAGCATCACCTTTGAATTTAACCTTCAAATGTAACCTCACTGTGTGTGTGTGTGTGTGTGTTACGTGTGTGTGTGTGTGTGTGTGTGTGTGTGTGTGTTGATCTGCATTATGAGGTCTGCCAAGACTTCACCAAATGTAGAGATGCCTCAAACTACTCATTGGCTGACTAGACAGAGATTGTAAACCCTCATTCCTCATTGGCCAGCATTAGGGTGAGATGGCAATGTTTGGTGATTTCACGAGTCATTTGGATATAGGGTTTCAGGTGTGTGTTTGGGTGAGAGACAGACCGCCGGCTGGTGACTGTGATCTTAGGTTGGCAGTCAGATGAGCAGTTGGCCAGCGTGTTGTTATGCATGACTTAAACACTAGGTCATGTTTGGACCCTACATCATAGTGGACATGGTTCTGATTGGAACCTTTTGATTAATTTATGGAGAAAAGGGAGTCTTATTTCTCTGGGTTGTAAACAATAGCCCTGCCTAAAAGCACACACACTTCTTCTGAGAGACACTGTCAACTGCCTCAGATTGACCTCCAGTCAATTGTGTAGGATGCTGCACTTTTCCTCTCTGCCCTTTAGTGTGTGTGTGTGTGTGTGTGTGTGTGTGTGTGTGTGTGTGTGTGTGTGTGTGTGTGTGTGTGTGTGTGTGTGTGTGTGTGTGTGTGTGTGTGTGTGGTGTGTGTCTGTAATCCAGCAACAGCTTGAGGCCCAACAGAACTAGGGCCCAATCTCATTCTATGGGCCTGATGTTATTTGAGCTATCACACAGCTTCCCTACTGTCAACAACCCCCTACTGTCACCCTGCAACCATCCCTGTCCCCCGCATCCCTCTCGCCTCTCATACACCACTGCTGCGAGAATCATCATTATCATTATCATCATCATCTAGTGTAGTATCTCCCATGATGTCTCTGTTTGAGATTCACATACCCCCTACAGTGATGTAGTCCCCAGTTTTTTTCCCCCTGGGCCCGACTCAACAGAGGAAGGAAATGATGTCATTGTAAATGTTTTGAATCTAATCATTCCCTCATTCCAGATGGAGGATATGGAAGGCTCCGGCATTTTCATTCCCCAATCTGCTCATTTCTCTCCCAGGTATGACAAGAGACACACGGTTCAGTCTGCATCGTCAGATTCTAATCATAGCTTGAAAAGCCCAGGATGAAGATACTGTATGTGGAAGAGCAGCAGCCCCATGCTCGAGTGCTTCTTTATATGAGTAGGGGAAATTAGTAATGGAAAAGAGTGGCTATGTGCAGCGTGATAATGTTTAGCTCGATTAATTATGCCTGGGTTTTCATTGTCGTGCATAAAAAAAGGACATATTAAGGCTTGAATACACCGGGTGGACATGACGAGATAATTAGTAGTGTGAAATTCTGCCCTGTCTGTTTCTAGAAAAGTGAAACGCAGATGGAGGAGCTACAGAGACACAGGTGTGTAGGAGTGTTTTCACATGTCGTCCTATTTAAAAGAACCGATCTCAGTCCTCTTTAAAGTGAACTCTGGTGTGAAAAAAAAAGCTAAATTCCTCAGTTCTCTTTGTAATCCCACTGCCCTTCCGTTTGAATGAGGACTCTTTTGCCAGTTCACTTCACCTATTTTGTGGTCTGTCCTCTTTGCATTCACATTGCTATGTTTTAGAAAGGAACCCAGATATTCAACAACATTCACTCAATGCACTGTTGGTTTTTACAAAGTGCAGGATGAGCCATTCCATCAGAATGTGTTATCGGACAGCTACTACAGATATACTGTATCATATACCTACTTACATTTTGGAAGCAAACAGATTGCATTTAGTTAAAATATGAGACATACTAATTGTATACAGAAGATACTATGAACATGTACATTTGATTGGTAACAGAATAAATAGCAATAGAGTAACTGCAGATGAAATGGGCTACTGCTCCTTTAAGAGCTAAAATTGATTTTGTTCCCGATTCTCACAAAACATCTTGTCATCTTCTCACACGATTCAAACCTCACAATCGAATAAACCGCTTACGAAGCACTCTTAGCCTGTAGATCACATATTGCAAAGAAATAATCTGAACTAAAAATACATATTTTGGAACTTCTGTGCATCCTTGACAATCGCTAGTCAATATCCAAAAACGGAACCTGTTTTTTCCCCCCGTGAACCTGCACATCATCATCTTCTCTCTTTTGTGGCAACAATGTGAGGGTTTATGGCAGGGGAAACGGTGTTGCAGTAGCCTAGTGTGTGGTGCAGGAATAATGACAAGAGAACCTGGGGAGCTTTGCGCTCACATTGCCCTAAAAAAAGGGAACCAGACCGCGTAATTCAAGCGAATCAAACTCAGACCACCTCTCGAGATGGTCTCAGTTCGGTTCACTTCGGGGGCTCTTTTGAGGGGTCTGAATTCATTTTGAGCGTTCACACTGCACACAAAAATTAAGCGAACCACAATGAGCTCACACAAATTGTCTGAAAGGGACCAAGTGTGACAACGCCATAGGTCTAAGGACCTTTATGACCTTTATGACTCATTGCACTCACACTTTACCCTGTGCAATGACATGATTAGGAAAGTCTCTCCAATTGGTCTATTCAACATACATGGAGTGTTCCATGACATAGACTGACCAGGTGAAAGCTATGATCCCTTATTGATGTCACCTGTTAAATCCACTTCAATCAGTGTAGATGAAGGGGAGGAGACCGGTTAAAGGATTTTTAATTTTTAAAATAGAGATATGGATTGTCGAGTGACACGAGCCTGCCTGACGAGCTAAATAACTTTATATTCGGCGCTTGTGACAAAAACAATTTGATTTGATTTGTATGTGTGCCAGTCAGAGGGTATATGGGCAAAATAAAATATTTAAGTGCCTTTGAACAGGGTATGGTACAGTAGTAGGTGCAAATGTTTTACTTCATATTTTTCAGCGAGCTATATGTGAATTGTAATAATCTCGCTTACCTCCTAGTTCATCAGGCAAAAACTACCTAAATCTAATGTTATGTAAGGTAGATGGCTAGCTGTCAATTCATCATGAGTAGCAAGCTACCAATTGTTTTTGGCTAGCTTGCTAGCCACCCAGCTAGCACATAACGTTCTGAGAACCATGTGTCTCTTAGGGCTTGGTGAGAGTGTGTTTGTCCTACGGTTATTTTGCATACAACCTTCCCACAACTTTCTGGGAATGGTGCAGGATAGTTGCTTGGCTTTGGAACATTTCCAGTTACGTGGTCAGACTGAAATAAGAGGAACTTGACGTGGGTATATCACCAGAGGATCTGGAACGGTAAATACCCATGCATAGTAATCTTCAAACTATGGAACTATCAGACCAAAGTCAATATTCTGAAGGCACAAGGGGGAAAGGAGATCAAAATCCAAGGCCAGACCATTATTTTCATCCAGGACCTGTCTGCTAAGCTGAGAAAGAAATGCAAAGAATACCTGCCAACTGAAGGAAAATGGGATAAGATCTCATCTCCACTTCCCGGCAGTGCTGTGGGTATGAAAGGGAACTGTACGCTACATACAGTGATACTTAAAACCCTGTAACAATATTATTTTCAATACAATTCTTACCTCTACTTACCCCAAGTAACTGTTCTTCTTTATAAAGTAATGATAGAAGTAGCCGATGACAACGAGCTACATGGTGTCACGTCTACTCCCGCTCCTCCTCTCGGCGTTCGATGTCACCGGTTTACTAACCACCAGTTCTGGCAACCATCATTACGCGCACCTGGCATTCATCATTACGTGCAACTGTGCTTCATCAATAGGCACACCTGGACTCCATTACCTCACTCATTACCTCCCATTTATCTGGCACTCCCTTAGGTTCATTCCCCAGGCAATATTGACTAGGTGTTTTGTGCCTGTACGCTACTCATGTTTCCTGTATTGTTCAATGTTCCGTTTATTTTTAAACTCACCACATGCACTGCCTCAACAAATGGAAGCAGTAGGAAATCAGGACATCTCCCAGACGATTGACGGACAGGGATACCTACTTTGTCAACACCACGACCAGCTGGCGCAACTGGGGAAGGCTATGAAAGGTTTTTCGCAGACTTCAACGTCACATACCCGAGAGACGTAGCCTTCAACTAGGGGAGGACCCAGCAAGCCAGCACACCAGTCCATTCAGCAGTCCACCCAGTCAGAAATGCCCGTCTGTCCCTCCCAGATAAATATGATGGAACCCCATCTAAATGCCATGGCTTCCTACTCCAGTGATCCCTCTATTTTGCGCATCAGATGGGAGCCCTTACCACTGAGAGATCCAAGGTTGTCACGGTTATTTCTCTGCTGACTGGGTGGGCGTTGGAGTGGGCTACGGCCGTCTGGGAGGGAGAAGAGGAGCAGCTGGATTTGTATGAGGAGTTCATGGGTCTGTTCAGAGGTATCTTCGACCATCCACCGGAGGGCAGAGAGGGGGGTGAGCACCTATTCCAACTACAGCAGGATGACCAGACTGCTGCCGGGCACGCGCTCACCTTCCGGACTGTAGCAGCATCCAGTGGATGGAATGAGCCGGCGCTCTGTACGTTATTCAGAAGAGGACTGCGTGAGGAGGTCCAGATGGAACTGGCATGTCGAGATGACAAACTCTCCCTGAACGCACTCATCGCGATGGCCATCCATCTGGATAACCTATTTCGGGAGCGTCGGTACCCTCATCACTTCTCTCCCTCCTTCATTGACCACTCTGTATCAGAGCCTGAACCCATGGAGGTAGGGGTCACAGGCCTTCCCGCGGCTGAACAACGTAGATGGAAACAGCTGGGGCTCTGTCCCTATTGTGGTCAAGGAGGGCACCAGCTTCAGCAGTGTCCGGTGCATTGCAACTCGTGATCCACAAGAGCAGAGGGACGGTCACGTGATCTTCCACCTCTTGGGACAGGTGTGAGTATCCCATCTTCATCATTTTCTGCCAGACCCTTTTAGTGTCGATCACGCTAGCTGGCTGTCCCTCGTGTACTGTTTCTACAGCGCTAGTGGATTCTGGTGCTGCGGAGAACTTTATTGACCAGTCCCTTGCCTCCTCTCTTAATATCACCTCATACCCACTCTCCCCTCCGTTTCTGGTCCAAGCCCTTGATAATCGACAACTAGGATCTGGAACCATTACACACATCACCACACCAATCACCCTCGCCATGGAGTCCATTCATCAGGAGAATATTCCCGTCTTCATCACTATTGCATCAGCTCACAAAGATCATCCTCTGCCTCCCATGGCTCCAATACCATAACCCCACCATCTCATGGTCGAGGATGAGAATCATGTGGTCACCCGAATGCCGGAGGACCTGCTTCCCGTTCCTTCTCTAGTCGTATCCCCTGTGGTCTGGGATGTAGATGTGGACATTCAAAAGGGTCTGGAGAGGGAACCCGCACCCACTACCTGTACTCCTGAGCACATCTCCTTTCCCATGGGGATAAGGGAGCGGCTGTTGGCCTGGGCACACACAGCTGTCATCGCTGGACATCCTGGGATCACCCGTACTATTCAATCTCTCTCGGAAGTATTGGTGGCCCAACTTGGCGCAGGATGTTATTCATTACGTCAACTCCTGTTCTGTGTGTGCCCAAACTAAGTCCCCCTGGCCCACCTCAGCAGGGAAGCTCTTTCCCCTTCCTGTGCCTCAGTGTCCCTGGTCTCATCTGTCCATTGACTTTTTTACAGATCTCCCCTCTGACGGTTTCACCACCATTCTGGTGGTTGTCGACAGATTTTCAAAATCATGCCTGTTTATTCCTCTCTCTGGTTTCCCCACAGCTTTCCAGGTCGCTGAGGCACTGTTCCAGCAGGTCTTCCGGCACTATAGCCTTCCGAAGGACATCGTCTCCGACCATGGCCTCCAATTCCCGTCACGGTATGGAGGGCTTTCATGGAGAAACTGGGGTCACGGTCAGCCTCACTTCCAGGTACCGGCCTCAGTCCAATGGGCAGGTGGAGAGGATGAACCAGGAGCTGGAGAGGTTCCTGAGGAGTCACTGCTAGGACCGGCAGGGGAAGTGGGCCTGATTCCTTCCTTGGGTGGAATATGCCCAGAATTCATTACGTCACTCCTCCACCGGGCGCAGAGGAAGTTTGGAGTGAAGCTGATGTGAGGCGCAAGCTTGCCGTCCATCGGCAGAAGGAGCAGGCGGTTCGCAACCGCAGTGAGGCGCCCGTGTTCCCATCCCATGTCTGGCTCTCTACCAGGAACCTCCCACTCTGCCTGCAAGAAGCTGAGCTCCCGGTTTGTGGGGCCGTCCAAGGCTCTCCGGAGGGTCAACGAGGTGACATATAGGTTACAGCTTCCCAGTGACTACCCTATCACGCCTTCTTTTCTTGTCTCCCTTCTCAGGCCGGTAGTTCCTGGTCCCCTGGCTGATGCCGTACCCAATGACACCCTCTGCCCCCCCTGGATGTAAAGGGAGGTCCTGCCTATACCGTCAGATCCCTACTGGACTCCCGATGTCATGGGGGTCAGCTCCAGTACCTGGTGGACTGGGAGGGGTACGGCCCAGAGGAGCGGTGTTGGAGGACATTCTGGATCCCAACATTATCCGGGATTTCCATCTTCGCCGCACGGCCCGCTCCTCGTCCTCAGGCCATCCCTCTGGCCGGCGTCGTCCTGCGGCTGGAGCCGTGCGTTGGGGGGTGGGGGTTACTGTCCCGTCTACTACCGCTCCTCCCCTCCGGTGTTCGACGTTGCCGGTGAACAACCACCGGTCCTGGCAACCATCATTATGCACACCTGGCATTCATCATTACGTCCACCTGCGCTTCATCAATAGGCACACCTGGACTCAATTACCTCACAACCCCCCTTTATCTGGCACTGCCTTAGGTTTATTCCCCAGGCATTATTGACTAGGTGTTTCATGTCTTTACGCTACTCGTGATTCTTGTATTGTTCTGATTATTATTAAACTCACCACCTGCACATGCTTCCCAACTCCCGGCATCCACGTTACACAAGGACACTGATAAGACAATTCATTCAAAGGGGGAAATATGTCAACAACTGTTCTATGGATGGGTGTGTATGTGTGCGGGTGTATATGAATGGATATGTGAGGGAGGGTGAATGTATATATATATATA
Source organism: Salvelinus fontinalis (assembly GCF_029448725.1). Lineage (NCBI taxonomy): Eukaryota > Metazoa > Chordata > Actinopteri > Salmoniformes > Salmonidae > Salvelinus > Salvelinus fontinalis. The sequence goes on from NC_074668.1 coordinate 43,135,621, forward strand.
TATATATATATATATGAGGGCTTGAGAGAATTGGTGTGTGGATGAATAGGATATATGTTTTATGTGAATTAATGAGAATGGACGAGTAAGTCAATGTATGGATCGCTGTAAATGTGTCTGAGAAGAGGGGAGGGTGGGAAAAGGGGGGGTTGGGATGAGTTTGACTTGGGTGGGGGAGGAAAACTAGGAAATAATTGTATTTATTTTTGTGACTTGCAAAATCTGCTGTAAAATGAATGAGTTCTTGCCAGATTAGGAGAGGATGTCGAGTCATTATGATTCTGTGTTTGTCATTATAGCTAAGATCCAATGGTGGTTATTGGTGAGAGTGGAGATGGGCTCTATCCGATGGATTGGGACGTGGTGGCTGGGAGGGGGCATTAGACACTTCCCTGAAGTACATGTGATGCCTCCACTCATCTCACTTCAGTCTTTTGCTGGATCCACTCTCCTCAAGTAGAGCCCCGCTAGCCACTACAATGAATGAGAATGGACGAGTAAGTCAATGTATGGATCGCTGTAAATGTGTCTGAGAAGAGGGGAGGGTGGGAAAAGCGGAGGTTGGGATGAGTTTGACTTGGGTGGGGGAGGAAAACTAGGAAATAATTGTATTTATTTTTGTGACTTGCAAAATCTACTTTAATTCACAAGGTAATACAAACTGACCACAGTACGTAAGTGCTAGTCTTTCTCCAATGTATTTATATTGAAAAGATCCACAGACTTTTGGTACGTTAGGAGAGGAGTTAAAATCTCGAAAAAAGCGTTACGTTTTTGCGTGTTCTCTGTTAAATGTTTGCTCAGCTTACATGTTCGACTTTCGTTGAATGTAATGTATACAATAACTATGTATTTATACTATGACTCTCCCATATCAATAGGATGTCCACCGCTTTCATATGACAGGTCTGCTTAAATGTTTTATCTGGTCCTTCAATGAAAGAAGGCCAACAAAATCCAACTAATTACATGGAATGTACATGGGCTCCATGATGGCAAGAAAAAGCATAGGGTTCTTGAACATTTAAAGAGGTCGTCAGCAGATGTGGTTTTCCCTCAAGTGACATTTTTTTTTTTTTTATGTAATATTTAATGAGGAGCTTGGTTGGAGAGGCCTATTCTGCCACCTACTGTAGTAACAGCAGAGGTGTAGGCATCCTGATAAATAAGAATACACCCTTTCCCTTATATCCCAGCACATGGACCAAGAAGGCAGATTTCTGTTTTTGAATTGTACCTTGGTGAAAAAAACACATTGATTTAATTGTATATCCCCCAGGTGTAACGATGTTCCTCCTCCTCTCCATTTTCGGAGAAGGAGGAGTATTGAGGGAACCAAGGCGCAGCGGATTGTGAAGACATAATGATTTATTGAAGACACGACAAAATAACAAACACGACGTAGACATAAAACGAACTATACTTGAAAATGATACAAAATAACAAAACGAAAGTAGACAGACCTGAACGACGAACTTACATACAACGTGAAGAACGAAATGAACAGGAACAGACTACATGAAATGAACAAACCGTATACAGTCCCGTATGGTGCAAACATTGACACGGACACAGGAGACAACCACCCACAAACACACAGTGATAATGCCCTACCTAAATATGACTCTTGATTAGAGGAAAATGCAAACCACCTGCCTCTAATCAAGAGCCATACCAGGCACACCGAAACCAACATAGAAACAGATAACATAGACTGCCCACCCAAAACACATGCCCTGACCAAAAACACATAAAAAACAACATAAAACAGGTCAGGACTGTTACAGTACCCCCCCCTCAAGATGCGCACGCCGGGCGCACAAGCACAAAGTCCAGGGGAGGGTCCGGGTGGGCAGTTGACCACGGTGGTGGTTCCGGCTCAGGACGCTGTCCCCTTACCACCTTAGTCACTCCCCTCTTCTGTCTACCCCTTCTAATGACCACCCAAACATTAGCTTCCCCTAAATAAACAGCTAGCACCGGGACAAAGGGCAGCACCGGGACAAGGGGTAGCACCGAGACAAGGGGCAGCACCAGAACAAGGGGCAGCACCAGGATAAGGACCATCACTGGAATAAGGGGCAGCACCGGGACAAGGGGCAGCACCGGGACAAGGGGCAGCACCGGGACAAGGGGCAACACCGGGACAAGGGGCAGATCCCGGCTGAAGGACTCTGGCAGGTCCTGTTTGGACGGCTCTGGCAGGTCCATGCTGGCTGACGGCTCTCTACGCTCATGGCAGGCTGACGGCTCTTGACGCTCATGGCAGGCTGACGGCTCTCGATGCTCATGGCAGGCTGACGGCTCTCGACGCTCATGGCAGGCTGACGGCTCTCGACGCTCATGGCGCTCTGACGGCTCTGGCTGCTCATGGCTCTCTGACGGCTCTGGCTGCTCATGGCTCACTGACGGCTCTGGCTGCTCATGGCTCTTTGACGGCTCTGGCTGCTCATGGCTCTCTGACGGCTCTGGCTGCTCATGGCTCTCTGGCGGCTCTGGCAGATCCTGTCTGGTTGGCGGCTCTGGCAGATCCTGTCTGGTTGGCGGCTCTGGCAGATCCTGTCTGGTTGGCGGCTCTGGCAGATCCTGTCTGGTTGGCGGCTCTGGCAGATCCTGTCTGGTTGGCGGCTCTGGCAGATCCTGTCTGGTTGGCGGCTCTGGCAGATCCTGTCTGGCTGACGGCTCTAGCGGCTCCTGTCTGGCTGACGGCTCTAGCGGCTCCTGTCTGGCGGATGGCTCTGTAGGCTCATGGCAGACGGGCGGCTTTGCAGGCTCATGGCAGACGGGCGGCTTTGCAGGCTCATGGCAGACGGATGGCTCAGACGGCGCTGGGGAGACAGATGGCTCAGATGGCGCTGGAGAGACGGATGGCTCAGATGGCGCTGGGGAGACGGATGGCTCAGATGGCGCTGGGGAGACGGATGGCTCAGATGGCGCTGGGGAGACGGATGGCTCAGATGGCGCTGAGGAGACGGATGGCTCAGATGGCGCTGAGGAGACAGATGGCTCTGGCCGGATATGGCGCACTGTAGACCTGGTGCGTGGTGCCGGAACTGGAGGCACCGTGCTACTGACAAGCACCTTCCTACTAGTGCGGGGAGCAGGGACAGGGCACACTGTATTCTCAAAGCCTACTCTATCCCTGATGCGTGGTACCGGCACTGGTGACGCCGGGCTGAGGACAAGCACATCAGGATTAGTAGGGGGAGAATATACAGTGTGTACAGGGCTCTGGAGACGCACTGGTAGCTTAGTGCGTGGGCCCGGAACTGGAGGCACCGGGCTAAATACACGCACCACAGGGAGAGTGCGTGGAGGAGGAACAGGGCTCAGGATACGCACTGGTAGCCTAGTGCATAGTGTAGACACTGTAGGTACTAGGCTGGGGCGGGGAGGTGGTGCCGGAAATACCGGACCGTGGAGGCGTACTGGCACTCTTGAGCATTGAACCTGCCCAACCTTACCTGGTTGAATGCTCCCGGTTGCCCGACCAGTGCGGGGAGGTGGAATAACCCGCACCGGCCTATGTAGGCGAACCGGGGAAACCATGCGTAAGGCAGGTGCCATGTATGCCGGCCCGAGGAGACGCACTGGAGACCAGACGCGTTGAGCCGGCCTCATGACACCTGGCTCAATGCCCAATCTAGCCCTCCCAGTGCGGGGAGGTGGAATAACCCGCACCGGGCTATGCACTCGTACAGGAGACACCGTGCGCTCTACTGCGTAACACGGCGCCTGCCCGTACTCCCGCTCTCCACGGTAAGCCCGGGAAGTGGGCGCAGGTCTCCTACCTGCCCTTGGCCCACTACCCTTTAGCCCCCCCCCAAGAAATTTTTGGGAGTTACTCACGGGCTTTTTCGGCTTCCGTGCCAGACGCGTTCCCTCATAGCTCCGGTTCCTCTCTCCGGTAGCCTCTGCTCTCCGCAGTGCCTCCAGCTGTTCCCATGGGAGGCGATCTCTACCAGCTAGGATCTCCTCCCATGTGTAGACACCCTTTCCATCCAACACATCGTCCCATGTCCATTGCTCCTTCTTCTCCTGTCCCTTTCTCCTTTGACTCCGCTGCTTGGCTCTGGGTTGGTGGGTGGTTCTGTAACGATGTTCCTCCTCCTCTCCATTTTCGGAGAAGGAGGAGTATTGAGGGAACCAAGGCGCAGCGGATTGTGAAGACATAATGATTTATTGAAGACACGACAAAATAACAAACACGACGTAGACATAAAACGAACTATACTTGAAAATGATACAAAATAACAAAACGAAAGTAGACAGACCTGAACGACGAACTTACATACAACGTGAAGAACGAAATGAACAGGAACAGACTACATGAAATGAACAAACCGTATACAGTCCCGTATGGTGCAAACATTGACACGGACACAGGAGACAACCACCCACAAACACACAGTGATAATGCCCTACCTAAATATGACTCTTGATTAGAGGAAAATGCAAACCACCTGCCTCTAATCAAGAGCCATACCAGGCACACCGAAACCAACATAGAAACAGATAACATAGACTGCCCACCCAAAACACATGCCCTGACCAAAAACACATAAAAAACAACATAAAACAGGTCAGGACTGTTACACCAGGGGCAAATCTGGGGCGGTTTAGATATAATTCAAGCTATATTAGATCAATTCCAGATAGGTCACCTGCTAAGATAATAGTTCCTAAAGCATACAGTGGGGCAAAAAAGTATTTATTCAGCCACCAATTGTGCAAGTTCTCCCACTTAAAAAGATGAGAGAGGCCTGTACTTTTCATCATAGGTACACTTCAACTATGACAGACAAAATGAGAAAAAAAATCCAGAAAATCACATTGTAGGATTTTTAATGAATTTATTTGCAAATGATGGTGGAAAATAAGTATTTGGTCACCTACAAACAAGCAAGATTTCTGGCTCTCACAGACCTGTAACTTCTTCTTTAAGAGGCTCCTCTGTCCTCCACTCGTTACCTGTATTAATGGCACCTGTTTGAACTTGTTATCAGTATAAAAGACACCTGTCCACAACATCAAACAGTCACACTCCAAACTCCACTATGGCCAAGACCAAAGAGCTGTCAAAGGACACCAGAAACAAAATTGTAGACCTGCACCAGGCTGGGAAAACTGAATCTGCAATAGGTAAGCAGCTTGGTTTGAAGAAATCAACTGTGGGAGCAATTATTAGGAAATGGAAGACATACAAGACCACTGATAATCTCCCTCGATCTGGGGCTCCACGCAAGATCTCACCTCGTGGGGTCAAAATGATCACAAGTACGGTGAGCAAAAATCCCAGAACCACACGGGGGGACCTAGTGAATGACCTGCAGAGAGCTGGGACCAAAGTAACAAAGCCTACCATCAGTAACACACTACGCCGCCAGGGACTCAAATCCTGCAGTGCCAGACATGTCCCCCTGCTTAAGCCAGTACATATCCAGGCCCGTCTGAAGTTTGCTAGAGAGCATTTGGATGATCCAGAAGAAGATTGGGAGAATGTCATATGGTCAGATGAAACCAAAATATAACTTTTTGGTAAAAACTCAACTTGTCGTGTTTGGAGGACAAAGAATGCTGAGTTGCATCCAAAGAACACCATACCTACTGTGAAGCATGGGGGTGGAAACATCATGCTTTGGGGCTGTTTTTCTGCAAAGGGACCAGGACGACTGATCCGTGTAAAGGAAAGAATGAATGGGGCCATGTATCGTGAGATTTTGAGTGAAAACCTCCTTCCATCAGCAAGGGCATGGAAGGTGAAACGTGGCTGGGTCTTTCAGCATGACAATGATCCCAAACACACCGCCCGGGCAACGAAGGAGTGGCTTCGTAAGAAGCATTTCAAGGTCCTGGAGTGGCCTAGCCAGTCTCCAGATCTCAACCCCATAGAAAATCTTTGGAGGGAGTTGAAAGTCCGTGTTGCCCAGCAACAGCCCCAAAACATCACTGCTCTAGAGGAGATCTGCATGGAGGAATGGGCCAAAATACCAGCAACAGTGTGTGAAAACCTTGTGAAGACTTACAGAAAACGTTTGACCTCTGTCATTGCCAACAAAGGGTATATAGCAAAGTATTGAGATAAATTTTTGTTATTGACCAAATACTTATTTTCCACCATAATTTGCAAATAAATTCATTGAAAATCCTACAATGAGGGGCCTCCCGGGTGGCGCAGTGGTCTAGGGCACTGCATCGCAGTGCTACCTGCGCCACCAGAGTCTCTGGGTTCGCGCCCAGGCTCAGCCGGCAGCCGGCCGCGACCGGGAGGTCCGTGGGGCGACGCACAATTGGGCTAGCGTCGTCCGGGTTAGGGAGGGTTTGGCCGGTAGGGATATCCTTGTCTCATCGCGCTCCAGCGACTCCTGTGGCGGGCCGGGTGCAGTGCGCGCTAACCAAGGGGGCCAGGTGCACGGTGTTTTCTCCGACACATTGGTGCGGCTGGCTTCCGGGTTGGAGGCGCGCTGTGTTAAAGAAGCAGTGGTTGGGTTGTGCTTCGGTGGACGCATGGCTTTCGACCTTCGTCTCTCCCGAGCCCGTACGGGAGTTGTAGCGATGAGACAAGATAGTAATTACTAGCGATTGGATACCACGAAAATTGGGGAGAAAAGGGGATAAAAATTTAAAAAAATATATAAAAAAATAAAAAAATCCTACAATGTGATTTTCTGGATTTTTTTTTCTCATTTTGTCTGTCATGGTTGAAGTGTACCTATGATGAAAATTAAAAGAAAAATTACAGGCCTCTCTCACCTTTGTAAGTGGGAGAACTTGCACAATTGTTGGCTGACTAAATACTTTTTTGCCCCACTGTACATCCGGCAAGTTAGACAGACATAGCAATAAAAAGGGCAAATTCAAGAAAACTCTAAGAGGCTGAAATTTTTTATCTTTACAAATAATTTACAGGACACCTAGAGGTTACCATTCCCAACTACAAAAGACATCTCCTTTTTTTCTTAAAAGCTATTCAAGAATTTACTAAATTTTATATATTTTTAAATGCACTCAACAATTTATTGGGTTCAAAAGTCCATGACATAGGATCATTGGATCATTGTCCTTTACGCTAAATTATACCAACAGAAAATACACTTAGTGACAGAATATGGAGCATGAATATTAAATACGTAAATTAAAAAATGGACAGAGAAAAGCCAACCCCTGACATAATGTGGGATGCTTTTCAGGCATTATATCAACTCACCACCGAAAGCTTTCATTTGCGATAAAATGTTAAATGGACTAAAGAGGAAAAATGGGTACATATTGAAGATGCTCATACCCAATATCTTCACGTGTCTATTTTCAAAGGATAAAGCTAAGAACATTAACAATTTCATAGTTAAGAACACTATAACAGTATAGAATAAAATGAAACAGATTCTACAAGAACCAATATCACTCCCTACAAAAATACACCCTTATGGAAAAATCTTTGGATAGCTTTCCAGAATTCACCAATAAATTGGCCCATGTGGAAAACCCTAGAAACTGTAAATGACATGGTAATAGGAAATACAATTGTTTCTATGAAAGAATTCAAAAGCAATTTTGGACTGACCAATGTAGACATTTTCAAATATATGCACCTCCCGGGTGACGCAGTGGTCTAGGGCACTGCATCGCAGTGCTAGCTGCGCTACCAGAGTCTCTGGGTTCGCGCCCAGGCTGGGCTGGGTTCGCGCCCAGGCTCTGTCGCAGCCGGCCGCAACCGGGAGGTCCGTGGGGCGACGCACAATTGGCATAGCGTCGTCCGGGTTAGGGAGGGTTTGGCCGGTAGGGATATCCTTGTCTCAGTATGTAAAAATGTAATGAAATGTAAAAAAAAATGTAATAAAAATGTATGCACTCTACTGTAAGTCACTCTGGATAAGAGCGTCTGCTAAATGACTAAAATGTAAATGTAAATGTAAATATGCAACTCAAAAATTGTATTACTCAAAAATGAATTACTCTCCATTTATTTTGCCCTCAGTCATTAGGCAGAATTAAACGGAAACCAGGAAGGGTTTGGCGGAAAACTATGTTCACGGGGCCGCCCCTCTGCCTTAGTGGACCCCGGGTTGGGACGCACTGGACACCACTGAAGCTGGTGCCCCTCCTGGCCACAAAAGGAACACAACCCCAGCTGTCTCTGGTGATGTCACTCTGCCGCGGAGAGGTGTGTGGCACCTACCTCCATGGGTTCAGGCTCTGCCTCAGGACGGACAAAGGAGGTGGGTGAGGGAGGTGCCGGCGCTTCCGAATAAGGTTGTCCAGACGGATGGTCATCGCGATGACTGCGTCCATAGAAAGATTGTCGTCCCGGCAAGCGAACTCCGTTTGGACCTACTCTCGCACTCCTCTATGGGATAGGATGCAGAACGCTGGTTCATTCCACCTGCTGGAGGCTGCCATGGTGCGGAAGGTGAGGGCGTACTCCGCAGCTGTCTGGGCACCCTTTTTGGATTTGGAATAGTCGCTCTTCTCCCTCTCTGCCCTCCGGTGGATGGTTGAAGACCACCCCGAATAGAGCCATGAACCTCTCGTATGAACCCAGCTCCTCCTCTTTCCCAGATGACTGTAGCCCACTCCAACGGCCACCCGGTCAGCAGGGAAATGACCGTGGCAACCTTGGACCTCTCGGCGGTGGGGGCAAAATAGAGGGAGTACTGGAGTAGGAAGCAACGGCATTTGGATGGAGTCCCATTATACTGGGAGGGACAGTTGGGTATCGCCTCCCTGGGCAGGCTGCTGGGTTGGCTGGGGAGCTGGGACGACTCATGGTAGGAGGCCCTCTGCTAGTTGGAGGTGAAACCTTGTAGCGGTGGAGGACGCGGAGGACCTCATCCATAGCCGCACCCAGTTGCACCAGCTGATCGTGGTGTTGGCGGAGTAGGTATCCCTGTCCACCGACCGTCTGGGAGATGTCTTTCTCTTCTGCTGCTTCCATAATAATTGAGGCAGTATTCTGTAACATATGCGCTTTGAGTCAGGAAGCAGGTGCAGAAGTTAAGATTAATGATAAGAGAAGGCAGATTAACAAAACAGGAGAAGTGTACTGAACGAGACAAGACTGAGGCTACTGAGGGCTAAATAAAGGGAGAGTAATCAAGGTGATGATGAGGTCCAGGTGTGCGTAATGATGGGGAGCAGGTGTACGTAATGATGATGCCAGGACTGGTGGTTAGTAGACCGGCGACATCGAGCGCTGGAGTGTTAGTGGGAGTAGGCGTGACAATATGAGATATGAGGCAACATTTCATTCCAAAGTGGGAGGTTATACTCTTTCGATTCAGCTCAAACAATGGCCGCCCTTGATTTAAAGAATTTTGAGATTTGCTTTTATGTGGTTGTGTCATATTTCGGTGCATACTTTCCGTTGAAGCTTGCATTGATGCATGCTTCAAAATATGTACAAACTATGCATCCTAGAAGCGCCCACCATGCTCCGTTTCGCTTACTTTGATTTTAACTCATGCTCGGAGCATGGTAGTATGCACATTGAGAATCACCCACGTAATTGTGGAGTGTGTTCCCCAACCAACTGTGTTCCCCAACTCCCCGAGTGTGTTCCCCAACTCATCCATACAGTGACCTCACCTAATGCCTCCACTTCTGCAATGTTTGTAAACAGGCTTGACAGAGAATGAGGAGATGCCGGAGAGCGTCTCTGTGTGTGTGTACGTGGCTATATAGAGTGTGTTCTCCAGCATGGAAAACCAATACTATCCTGTGGTTGTATCACTTCTTCACAGTTGTAGGTGTCGCCAAGAAATTTAAACAGTTAAGTCTGACTGACATTGTCATGCCCTCCCAGATGGTGAGCTAGACTCTGTATCAGGCCTCAAAGACTCACACAGAATAAAGAAGTTTATTGTATTTACGTAATGATTTATTTAACACACTCAAAAATGAGAGAGAGAGAGAGAGAGAGAGAGAGAGAGAGAGAGAGAGAGAGAGAGAGAGAGAGAGAGAGAGAGAGAGACCAGAGAGAGAGAGACCAGAGAGAGAGAGACCAGAGAGAGAGAGAGAGTGACCAGAGAGAGAGAGAGAGAGATATATGTCACACTGGGGGGAGAAACGGTATTGGAGGGATGACAGGAGAAATGCAATCGTGGTCGAGACAGAAGTGTAACAGGCCAATTTGTCCCATTGCAGAGGAAATAGGTTGGGCTTGGAGTTAGATGGCGCTGTGGACTGGAGAAGGACTCAGTGGAAACTAAACTGACATACAGTAGGGAGAGGTGAGGGAGACTAGCTTCTAGTGGGTGTGGATGTTATAGAGATGGATAAATACTTTTACACCATTTATCAGATGTTCTTTAGCCATGCAATGTGAACATAGAATTTGAAACAGCCATGCCTTCTTCCACAACCAGTGTTGGGAGTCTAGCAGTCCTTTTGATTGACAGCTGGTGGACTGCAGAGGAGCTGGAGTCGAGTCACAGGTCGGGTCACAGGGTCAAGAGGTGAGACACGATAGAGGAAGAGAGAGGGATGGGGAAGAAGGGACCAGGAGCATTGACATGCAGGGGTAGGAGAGAGCATGCATGCGTGTGATAGAGGAAGCGAGGGAGGGAGACAAGAACGAGGGCAGAAAGGTGAGGAGTGGAGAGACGACAGACGGACAGGCACACATACACACACAGTGAGAGAGAGTGTAAACTGGGAGGGAGGGAGAGAGGAGGATAAGGAGGGAGGAGAGGGACACTGCTGATCCACAGATTTGACCTTGCAGACAGATTGTGTGTGTGTGTGTGTGTGTGCATGTGTTTAGCTGCCAGAGTGGGCAAGCTGTGTCCTATTTACCAGGCTGGAGCAGAGCCAGGATAATACACACCCAGTAGACAAGGGTCTCCATCAGTCAGACTACAGATCAATGCTACTTCTCTATTCTCTGTCATCATCAACAGCTAGCATCTTTTAACCAACCTGTTAAGCATTACAACCATTGCCAAGTTGGGCACTGTGGTTAATGAGTGCCAAATAGACAAAGGGCTCTATTGAGTACATAGAGCATGGCATCTCCCTAATGGCTAGTTGTTATATTATCCAATATGGACCAATAGGTGATTAGATGTGTATAGTTGTATTAGTCTGTGATGCAGGCACGTGTTTGGTCTCATATCTCATAGGCACCTACCAAAAGTGAATGACTAATATTTGATTGACTGTCTATAGTCACACGTTCAATAAAGATGTGCCCTGGTTTTGGGGTGTAAAAATAGTCTATGTTGGACTACATAATTAACACCATCGCTCATCACAGCTCCAATAACCGTCTGTCAGCCCATATGAGCAATCGCTCTTCAGCTGGTCCGACAGAGGAAGATTGTTATTCCAAAGAACACTTCATCATCTTCATCATCCCACAGATATACTTCCTGCGCGGTTCGGAATCGCTGCCAAGCACTGCTCATTCTTTATTGGTCAGATAGACGTCTTCAAATTGTTTTGGTTTTTTTCTCACACGATGTAGCACATGCAGAACAAATGTAATAGCTGGGTCAGCACACAATGCAATGTACGTTTTGAAAATGGCAACTAGTGTTTGCATCGCCTGTAACACATTTAGCTGTTTATGTTCTCCCCTCTCGGTCTGCTCTCTCCCCACTTCCTCACTCGCTCTCCCTTTCTCTCATCTGTCCCCATCTCTCTCTCTCTCTCTCGCTTTCCCTCTATCCCTCTCCACGTACTCTAGTTAGTCTCCGCTACAGTAGGTAATACATTATATTAGGTAGAAGGGCCACAGAGTTCACCGTGCTATAAAGGCAGAGCCAACCTCTGGACAGACACTAAACTTTTCCCATTGCCCACGACTGCTCTGCCATCCCAGCGCATTCCGCTGGACTTCTTCTGAGTTTTCACTTAGCCGGGAAAGTTCAGAGAGGCAACCACTTAGAATGGAGCAGACCTGGCATTCCAGAGCTGAGAAAGCTACTGCCAAGATCGCTGATTGAAACCTCCCTCGGCCTTTCTTTCACTAACTCTCTCCTCCCTCCCTCCTGCCTCTCCCCACTCCCGGGACTCCCACAAATCAGCTCCCTAGAGAGAGAGAGAGAGGGGGGGGGGGGGATCTAGAGGAGAGAAAGAGAGGAGGGGGAAGAAATAGGTCGAGAGCAAAGGAGAGAGCGAGAGCGATAAGAACGGTCAAGTTCTTCTTCAGAATGCGGACGGTGCTTGGCACGCCACGGCCCCCGAACAAGCCAATCCGATGGAGAGGGTGTTGTGTTTTCTCTATGTTTGGGCTCCTGTTGACCCAACGTTAAACGCGACGGAGTGAATTGCTAAAAGCTCCCAAACAACAACGTTGACCTCTTCACTCCATAGTTATAGAATGCCACGGGTCGTCTATTTCTGCTGTTTAAATTGTACATTTGAGTCCCTATCTGGTTTCTAGGAACTCGAGAATGCTAGGATTGAATGGAGAATCATTTATGCACTTGCAGATTTGCAGTACAGTGAGTAGCAGTGACATGAGACAAATGCTATTATGATCAATATGTTTCTCATCTCAAGTTGGTAAATTAAGGTTCTTTCATATGGGGAACAAATAGCTAATTCCTTAGCCGTTTGAGTCCACTAAATTGCCGTAGAGAAGAGTAGCTGATTGGGAGGCAGAGGGTCGCTGATTTGATCTGTTGTTCATAGCGGAGTCAAGCGTCAGCTCATGGATTTTCGTTATTTACGACCTATATCATTCCTTCTGATTGGCCAACATGCGCGAACGCGCACACAAACGACATCATCCCCCCAAAAATTATATTGTCCAGATTTATAATTTTTAAAAATGGAACAACTTTGGCAGTGGTTCATTGAAGCTACAGTGTAATATCGGTTCTAGGAACAAATACACCCTTCCTTGAAAATGTCTGACTTTATTCACCTTATTCACTTTTATTTTGCATTGCTGTCCCTGTTAGTGTATGACATGGTGTAGGCAATATCATGCTCTACTGTACACTGGTTTCCCTGTTCAGGTTGGTCTTTTTATTAGTCAAGGTGGTGTAACAGTTCCTGGCCGTGGGATGAGTCATACAAATACCATTTTCATCTCCTTTCATCCCAGTAGTCAAAGCCCAAAAGTACACCTACCACAGTGTGTAGTATCGCTCTCTATCTCTTCCCCATCCCCCACCCATATGGGCTCTCACCCTCCTCTCCCTCCCTTTATCCTGCTCCTGTGTCCACTTTTTCACTCTCTCTCTCTCTCTCTCCTGCATTTATTTCCATCCCCATCATTTGGAGGCCTGAAGTGCAGTTCCTATTATCTACGGAAACCTTGGCCCTCTAGAGAGAGAGTTATCTACAGGAATAATTTCACCTCGTCAGGGACGGGTGTGTGTGTATATCTTCCTTTCTGCCCATACATTCATTCAATTTCATAGTGCCAATAGAATGGGACAGAATACTGAAAGCCTAAAAAGACCTTGAGTATGTTTGCGAAGAGGGACCCTGGAAAGATACTGTATGTAAGGTATTGTGCTTGCACTTTACAATACAGCGCCCTCAAAGACTTGCTTGATCGGTTCCTACCTACCTACAGACCCACAGGTTGTTTTCAGTGTGCATGCGAAGGCTTCTTCCCTTCCGTGGCTAAATGAGAAAAACAATAAGTACTGTGTGTCTCTCGTTCCAATGGGGACCAGGGCCAATGGTTGCTTGATTGAAACCCTCGGCCCAACGTAATTTTAGGCATATGCGCGCGTGTGTGTGTGTGTGTGTGTGTGTGTGTGTGTGTCTCTCTGCTTTTGGTCAGTGAAAGAAATCACTCCAGCTGCTGTATTTTCTCTCTCCTTGATTAATCTGCCTCCCTCTGACCTTCTATTCAAAGCCTCTAAAAGACACACACACATTTGCACACACACACGCACACACACACATTCGCATACACAAACGCACACAACATGCATATGCAGGATTCACAACTACCACCTTCCCAAGGTAGGAAAATAAAGTTCTGCCCGTGCTGCAGACGGCCATATCGGTCCTCTAATATCTAACTGCTAAAGGCCCAGTGCACTAAAACCAAAACAATGTATTATTATTCACATTTTTCCGGTGGTGCTGCAGCACCCTAAGCACACCGACTTCCCGCGCCATGGCCACTGCACCACATTCCTGACCTCTCACATCACATGACACAAACTGGGGGAAAACAGAACTTGAAACGGGTTTCTTTTCCTCTGTTCAACGGTGTTGAATAACAGCGGTTAGTACGGAAATGGAAGCAAAGCAGCGTTTCATTGGGCTGGTTCCTGTTCTTTAAACAGTGATTGAATGTTCCTGTCTCCTGCACAAAACCAGCCCCCACAGGAGAACTGGATGCAATGGCGTCAGTGTGTGCGTGTATGCTTGCAGTTCGGTCTGAGTGTGTGTAATTGGAATAAATGGTGTCTGAGGTCTCAACGCTAATCCGCTAAGGAGAAGCATGTGATGAGATGTGTCATGTTGGTCATGCTTGAGAGAGAGAGAGAGATAGAGAGAGAGGGAGGGAGAGGGGGGAAGGATGTAGGGAAGAGAGAGGAAGGACATAGCGAAGAGAGGGGAAGGACGTAGCGAAGAGAGGGGAAGGACGTAGCGAAGAGAGGGGAAGGACGTAGCGAAGAGAGGGGAAGGACGTAGCGAAGAGAGGGGAAGGACGTAGCGAAGAGAGGGGAAGGACGTAGCGAAGAGAGGGGAAGGACGTAGCGAAGAGAGGGGAAGGACGTAGCGAAGAGAGGGGAAGGACGTAGCGAAGAGAGGGGAAGGACGTAGCGAAGAGAGGGGAAGGACGTAGCGAAGAGAGTGGAAGGACGTAGCGAAGAGAGGGGAAGGACGTAGCGAAGAGAGAGAGAGCTGTGAGATGTACTTTTTTTCCTTGTATTTTTCTGCATTGGCTGCCTGCCCAAGAACAGCTTGATTCTCAGTGGTTCATCTGGCCATTTAGGATGTGTCAGAGGTCACTAGAGAGGGGGATTGAGGAGGGAGAGGAGAGAAAAGAGCCTGAGCGTCTTGTAAACTATTTCTGCTCCCTCTGTGGATTGGCTCTGTGTGATATGGTCTGTACATATAGGCATAACAATACCCTCCGATTAGATGTTTCACATTCTTCTGAGAGGGTTCAATAAATCCCCTTCTAGATTAGGGGCCTGATTAAACCCTCCAATCTCCCTCCTCACATTACAGAGAGCAGCTTTGATGTGATGGATGCCATTGGATTGTATCTGCTCTTTCATCAACATTAAATACACCGAGAAAATTCAACCAAGTCAACAGAAATGAGTTAGTGTAGGGCAGAAATGTAGCCTCATGTAAATTTACCCATCACATGATATTTACATAGAGTTGTTTCTTAGTTTAATTAAGCACTATTGTTTCTTGGTGGCATTTTTGTTACTGCAATTGTGTATTTACCAGGGTTCAATTCTAATTAAATTCCCTCTCGTGAATTACATTTAATTCAATTAAAATTCCAGGTCAGTGTTTGAATTCAGAGATAATTCAATTCCAATGTTAGGTAAATTCCAATAATTTAATTCCCAATTTAATATTATCCCCAACAATTCCACAAATTCCAATTCGATTTCAATTCCCTCAGGCTTTCAGGCTGACCATGTCACTGTTCAGACAGCCTAGCTATACTGGAAATAAAGAATATAAGTTGGAAGAAAAAAAAAATCCTGCTGTAAATGTGTTATGCTAAGTGCATTAATTCCACTACCTGGGAAATGTACAAATGTTGAATTCCAAAGACTAAATGGTTTTATAATTCCAATCTAATTCCAATTCAAACAGTCCTAAGAGTAATTTGAATTCAATTCCAAATACGTAACTTGAAGATTTATGGAATTTATGTATAAATGCTCAATTTCATGAGTGAATTAAAGAATTGAATGGAAACTTCAAGTGGAATTAGAATTGATCCCAACCCTGGCATTTACATTAACACTTAGCTCCTCTGACAATCTCTAAATGTTCAGAGACTTCCATGACCACCAATAAAGTGTTTATACTGGCAACATAAACCAAAGTGATGAGACGTTACACTAATATCGCTCCTTCTGCCTCTCTACTCTGTAACAGCGCAACCAATCAACTTCAGAGAGACCGAGTCATACTGTGTCAGCCATGCCTGAAAATGAAACAACTAAGCAAACAAAATTAAGGAGGGCAGCTTTAAACCCCTTTGTCTCTCTGTCTCCCTCTCCCTCCCTCTCTCTCTTTCTACCTCTCCCTACCCTTACCTCTCTCTCTCTCTCAGGAGAGACCAGCAGTTATTCTTACAATGGCATTAACGTCAGAGCACAAACTCCAGTGTGAATTAAGGAAAATGCCTTGTTAATTAACCAAAACACCCAACTCAGACCTCCTCACAGACCTCATCCCAACCTCCCCGGCTGTCCCCCAGACCTTCTCCCACCCCAAATTCCCACCTCACTTCAGACCTCCTCCCAACCTCCCCAGCTTAGTCCCTGAGACCTTCTCCCAACCTCCCCAGCTTAGTCCCAGAGACCTCCTCCCAACCTCCCCAGCTTAGTCCCCGAGACCTCCTCCCAACCTCCCCAGCTTAGTCCCCGAGACCTCCTCCCAACCTCCACAGCTTAGTCCCCGAGACCTCCTCCCAACCTCCCCAGCTTAGTCCCCGAGACCATCTCCCAACCTCCCTAGCTTAGTCCCTGAGACCTTCTCCCATCACAAATTCCCACCTCAGTCCCCCAGACCACATCCAAACCTCCTCAGCTGTCCTCCAGACCTCATCCCAACCTCCTCAGTTCAGTCACCCAGACATCCTCCCAACCTCCCCAGCTTAGTCCCCCAGACCTCCTCCAATTCCAACCTCCCCAGCTGTCCATCAGACCACCTCCCGTCCCAACCTCCCCAGCTCCACCCTCTGAGTTGTTGTAATAAGTATCTGTTTTGTTCTCATCTGCTAAGTCTCTTAAGTAAAGGCCAGTGACCCTGTGCCTTTTCAGATTAGCATAGTTACCCCTGTGACACATAGTCATGATTAGCATAGTTACCCCGTATAACACAGTCATGCCCTTACTGTTTACCAAATGTCTGGAGTCAGACTTAAATATTAGTTGACAGCTAATAATAGGGGGTAAGACATATCAGTGACCGTCATGTTCTCAGAGTTTACATTTGTAACAGTAGGTAAACGTGTGTGTGTGTGTGTGTGTGTGTGTGTGTGTGTGTGTGTGTGTGTGTGTGTGTGTGTGTGTGTGTTAGGCATTTTAAAGGCCCAGTGTAGTCAAAAATGTGATATTCCTGTGTTTTATATATATACATTTCCACACTGAGGTTGGAATAATACTGTGAAATTGTGAGAATTAGGATAATGGCCTTTTCGTGTAAGAGCTGTTTGAAACGAACGCCTAAAATTTCCGCTTGTTTTGAATGGGTGACGTTTTGGCCTGCCTGCGACATCACCAGGTCCTATAAGTTAATAGACCAATAGCAATGAGAGTTCTAAACCTCTCTGCTAAAAACAGCTAGTTTTCAGGTTAAACATCCCTCCCATTAGGCTCCTCCAATTAGGCACCTCACTCAGACCACTCCCAGACAGTCCTAGCAAAATTCTTGCTTGAGAAATTGCTCTTTGCTAAAAAAGTTAATTGTGTTTCTTTTTGACAGTTTTATTGAAAACAATCACAGTAAAGGTACTTAACTGTTACCCAGAAATGATTTCATGTTCAGATAAAAACGGCTGCACTGGAGCTTTAAGTTCCTTGAAACATGATAAAAGATGGAAAATATCAACTTTATCCTTATTCCTCCATTCAAATACACACACACCACACCACACCACACCACACCACACCACACCCCACCACACCACACCACACCACACACACACAGAGAGAGAGAGAGAGAGTCCCAGCTCGGCTTTAATAAACCATGAAGGTTTTCACTTCACTTTATATGTCTGTGCCTCCAGTGGAATCCATCCACAAGACATTTGTTGTTTCTTTCTCTGGGAAATTGGGTTTGGTTAGAGTGCTTTTTGAAAGGGTGGTAATAAACGCGGGGGTTTAATGTTAAATGCCAGCCCTTTGCTCCAGGGAGGACTATTAGTTCTTAATAGGCATTTTGTTTAGAAATTCAATTTGATGGAAAAGCTTTATTTGTTTGAATAATACGAACAGAGACTGAGAGACCGAGTGCTTGCTGTGTCTGTACTTCACAGGCTCCAGAGTGAAACGGCAGTGTGTGTGTGTACTGTAGGTGTGTGTGTACTGTAGGTGTGTGTGTACTGTAGGTGTACGCCATGCTCAAGGGTGAAAAGATGCTGTAATAAGCATTCAACTGTGACCTCTATTATACCAAGGGAATTATACTGAAGACTAATAGGCAGACCTCGGCTTACACACAATAAAACCAGCAATCGAGAAAACATGAGATCTGATTTTGCGATCACATGACAAGTTTAGATTTAATTGTGTTATGCACAGTTTCATATATCCTTTATAAAACAATATATACTTTATATCAGGGCTCTCCAACCCTGTTCCTGTAGACCTACACTCCTGTAGGTTTTCACTCTAACCCCAGTTGTAACTAACCTGATTAATCTTATCAACCAGCTAATTATTAGAATCAGGTGCGCTAGATTAGGGTTGGAGTGAAGACCTACAGGGTTGGAGTGAAGACCTACAGGACGGTAGCTCTCAGAGAACAAGGTTGGAGTGAAGATCTACAGGACGGTAGCTCTCAGAGAACAAGGTTGGAGTGAAGACCTACAGGACGGTAGCTCTCAGAGAACAAGGTTGGAGTGAAGATCTACAGGACGGTAGCTCTCAGAGAACAGGGTTGGAGTGAAGACCTACAGGACGGTAGCTCTCAGAGAACAAGGTTGGAGTGAAGATCTACAGGACGGTAGCTCTCAGAGAACAGGGTTGGAGTGAAGATCTACAGGACGGTAGCTTTCAGAGAACAGGGTTGGAGAACCCTGCTTTAAAGGCACAGGAATGTATTTTTCCGCATTCTAGGCAGGTATGTACTCTTTCACCAGAGACTCTTACAGTGGACTCTGTTGCTTGTCACTGTGGTCCCTTGTGACCTGTGCTTTAAGCCTGGGTCTCATCAGCCCAGCAACCGCTGGCTTCACTGCACATGACCCGACACACACACACACGAGCTTGAGTTTACACGCACGCACGCACGCACGCACGCACGCACGCACGCACGCACGCACGCACGCACGCACGCACGCACGCACGCACACACACACACACACACACACACACACACACACACACACACACACACACTATGAATCATGCCTTCATGGTCGAATTGCTGTAAAGAAAACACTACTTAAGGACACCAACAAGAAGAAGAGACTTGCTTGGGCCAAAAAACATGATCAATAGACATTAGACCGGTGGAAATCTGTCCTTTGGTCTGATGAGTCCAAATCTGAGATGTTTGGTTCCAACCGCCTTGTCTTGGTGAGACGCAGAGTAAGTGAACGGATGATCTCTGCATGTGTGGTTCCCACCGTGAAGCATGGAGGAGGAGGTAGGATGGTGTGGGTGTGCTTTGCTGGTGACAATTTCAGTGATTTATTTAGAATTCAAGGCACGCTTAACCAACATGGATACCACAGCATTCTGCAGCGATACGCCATCCCATCTGGTTTGGGCTTAGTGGGACTATCACTTGTTTTTCAACAGGACAATGACCCAACACACCTCCATGCTGTGTAAGGGCTATTTGACCAAGAAGGAGAGTGATGGAGTGCTGCATCAGATGAAATGGCTGCCACAATCACCCAACCTCAACCCAATTGAGATGGTTTGGGATGAGTTGGACTGCAGAGTGAAGGAAAAGCAACCAACAAGTGCTCAGCATATGTGGGAACTACTTCAAGACTGTTGGAAAAGTGTTCCTCATGAAGCTGGTTGAGAGAATACCAAGGGTGTGCTAAGCTGTCATCAAGGCAAAGGGTGGCTACTTTGAAGAATTTCAAATATAGAATATACTAGAAGGCCAGTATTGCGGAGTCGCCTCTTCACTGTTGACTTTGAGACTGGTGTTTTGCGGGTATTATTTAATGAAGCTTCCAGCTGAGGACTTGTGAGGTGTCTCTTTCTCAAACTAGACTCTAATGTACTTGTCCTCTTGCTCAGTTGTGCACCGGGGCCTACCACTCCTCTTTCTATTCTGGTTAGAGCCAGTTTGCGCTGTTCTGTGAAGGGAGTAGTACACAGCGTTGTATGAGATCTTCAGTTTCTTGGCAATTCCTCTCATGGAATAGCCTTAATTTCTCAGAACAAGAATAGACTGACAAGTTTCAGAAGACAGTTCTTTGTTTCTGGCCATTTTGAGCCTGTAATCGAACCCACAAATGCTGATGATCCAGATACTCAACTAGTCTAAAGAAGGCAAGTTTTATTGCTTCTTTAATCAGAACCACAGTTTTCAGCTGTGCTAACTTAATTGCAGAAGGGTTTTCTAATGATTAATTCGCCTTTTAAAATGATTAACTTGGATTAGCTAACACAACGTGCCATTGGAACACAGGAGTGATGGTTGCTGATAATGGGCCTCTGTACACCTATGTAGATATTCCATAAATAATCAGCCGTTTCCAGCTACAATAGTCATTTACAACATTAACCATGTCTACACTGTATTTCTGATCAATTTGTTGTTATTTTAATGGACACATTTTTTATTTATTTTTTATTTTTTAAATGACATTTCTTAATGACCCCAAACTTTTGAACAGTAGTGTGTATATATAAATGTATATAAACTCAGCAAAAAAGAAACGTCCCCTTTTCAGGACCCTGTCTTTCAAAGATAATTCGTAAAAATCCAAATAACTTCACAGATATTCATTGTAAAGTCTTTAAACACTGATTCCCATGCTTGTTCAATGAACCATAGGCAATTAATGAACATGCACCTGTGGAACGGTCATTAAGACACTAACAACTTTCAGCCAAATCAAATCAAATTTTATTGGTCACATACACATGGTTAGCAGATGTTAATGCGAGTGTAGCAAAATGCTTGTCCTTCTAGTTCCGACCGTGCAGTACTATCTAACAAGTAATCTAACAATTTCACAACAACTACCTTATACACACAAGTGTAAAGGAATTAATAAGTATATGTACAAATAAATATATGGATGAGCGATGGCCGAATGGCGTAGGCAAGATGCAGTAGATGGTATAGAGTACAGTATATCGATATGAGATGAGTAATGTAGGGAATGTAAACATTTTATAAAGTGGCATTGTTTAAAGTTAATTTTTAATTATTAAAGTGGCTAGAGATTTGAGTCAGTATGTTGGCAGCAGCCACTTAATGTTAGTGATGGCTGTTTGACAGTCTGATGACCTTGAGATAGAAGCTGTTTTTCAGTCTCTCGGTCCCAGCTTTGATGCATCTGTACTGACCTCATCTTCTGGATGATAGCGGGGTGAACAGGCAGTGGCTCGGGTGGTTGTTGTCCTTGATGATCTTTATGGCCTTCCACCACATCGGGGGGTGTAGATGTCCTGGAGGGGAGGTAGTTTGCCCCCGGTGATGCGTTGTGCAGATCTCACTACCCTCTGGAGAGCCTTACGGTTGTGGGCGGAGCAGTTGCCGCACGAGGCGGTGATACAGCCTGACAGGATGCTCTCGATTGTGCATCTTTAAAAGTATGTGAGTGTTTTTGGTGACAAGCCAAATTTTTTCAGCCTCCTATCCTGCGAGACAGGAATGTCAGTGTTGTCATGACGTTGGCAGTGGGGGTAGGTTTATGACAGTCATAAATACCTCTTTCCCCCTTTTTCTCTCTCCCTACTATAACTGATGTGACATAAGGAAACCCATGGGTTAACATAGAGATTCTGGGTAACATCAGAATTTGGGGGAAATGAACTATATTCTAGTAATCCGACCAACTGAACATATGCGGTGGTACCTAAGGTATATTATGTCAGTTCGGTTGCCCTCTGACACATTCTCATCAATGATAGAATGACATAAACTCTACTGTGGAAAGTCTAAACGTCAGAGGTATCGGATTCACATGGAATTGTTGTTTAATTCAAATGTTTGAATATGAACTTATTTGTGAAGAGATGAAATTTAATTTTAGCTTCCAAATGAGAGATGTGTTTTCATAAGTTTGGGCTTCTGCTCAACTAGGGGCAGTGAAGATGTCTCCTGTGAAGAGACATGGGTAATAGACTTTTCAGACACACCCCTCTCCCTCCACTATAAAAGCCCTTGACAAGAATATAACTTCCTGTTCCGGGCACACCAGGATGACGATCCGGTGTCAGAATGGTTCAGATAATAACTACAGAACTAAGCCAATAGCAGCATGGACTTTGATTGTGAATGGTATGAACTTTGAACTCGTATTCACTACAGAAGTGATATCTCCTAGCCGTTGAGTTAGCAACAGTTGCTACAAACGCAGGTTAGGAAGGACAGTCCGAGTATCCCATCTACTACACACAACGTTACTCCAACGTATCCAGTGACTACCAGAGACATTCTTCAAAGGACAGAGGACTCGGGTTGGCGACACGGTCCATCTACCACCAACCTACTGAAGCGCAGCTCAGAGTAAATATTTATTGCATTTTCCTTTTCAAATGGGCGGTAATTTAGAATGCATAAGATACTGTATTTACGATAACACAGCTTCGCCTATGTTCCAGTCTCCCGCTCTTTCACTAAAATCCCGGCCCCTTTTCTTTGTGTAACAAGCTGTCATATCTATTCCGCCCGCTAGGGACGTTTTTCTGTATGACGGCACTTTGTAATCAAGTTATGATTTAATTGTGTATGTGTGTTTCTGTGTGATTAGTTAGGTATTTAGTAAATAAATAATTAAACCCAATTTTGTATTGCTGATTCAACTTGTTAGCCAGGATTCTTGCAGATAACCAAGGACTTACAACTTTCAGATGAGACTGAATAAACTGACGATTTATGTGACTGCTATGGATGTAAACTATTACTAAATCTTTAATAGTTTATTCGAAAGATAACAGCTCTATAAATATTCTTTTGTGGTGTCCCTCTCTAGTTAATTAATATTTACATGATTAGTTCAATCAGGTAATATTAATTAGTTCAATCAGGTAATATTAATTACGGAGAAATTCTTTTATTGAATTGCTGTCATAGCAATTAATCTGGCATAGTCAAAGACACGACAGTGTTCTGCCATGGCCAGCGAAGAGCCCGGATCTCATTCCCATTGAGCACGTCTGGGACCTGTTGGATTGGAGGGTGAGGGCTAGGGCCATTCCTCACAGAAATGTCCGGTTAATTTGCATGAACTGGCAAAGAACTGGCAAATCTGGTGCAGTCCATGAGGAGGAGATGCACTGCAGTACTTAATGCAGCTGGTGGCCACACCAGATACTGACTGCTACTTTTGATTTTGAACCACCCTTTGTTCAGGGACACATTATTCCAGTTATGTTAGTCACATGTCTGTGGAACTTGTTCAGTTTGTCTCAGTTGTTTAATCTTGTTATGTTCACATAAATATTTACACATGTTAAGTTTTCTGAAAATAAACGCAGTTGACAGTGAGAGGACATTTATTTTTATGCTGAGTTTATATGTATATATATTGCTAATGTGTATACAGTCGTGGCCAAAAGTTTTGAGAATGACACAAATATTAATTTTCACAAAGTCTGCTGCCTCAGTTTGTATTATGGAAATTTGCATATACCCCAGAATGTTATGAAGAGTGATCAGATGAATTGCAATTAATTGCAAAGTCCCTCTTTGCCATGCAAATGAACTGAATCCCCAAAAAAACATTTCCACTGCATTTCAGCCCTGCCACAAAAGGACCAGCTGACATCATGTCAGTGATTCTCTCGTTAACACAAGTGTGAGTGTTGACGAGGACAAGGCTGGAGATCACTCTGTCATGCTGATTGAGTTCAAATAACAGACTGGAAGCTTCAAAAGGAGGGTGGTGCTTGGAATCACTGTTCTTCCTCTGTCAATCATGGTTATCTGCAAGGAAACACGGGAGCAACAAAATGGAGTCGTGGTCAGCTTTCCCGAAAGGAGGGCGGGGGAGGGCCTTATATGCGTTGCGGAAGTTAGAATAACAATGATCCAGGGTTTTGCCAGCCCGGGTCTCGCAATCGATATGCTGATAAAATATAGGGAGCCTTGTTGTCAATAAAAGCCTTTGACACTTATGAAATGCTTGTAATTATACTTCAGTATTCCATAGTAACATCTGACAAAAATATCTAAAGACACTGAGGCAGCAGACTTTGTGAAAATTAATATTTGTGTCATTCTCAAAACTTTTGGCCACGACTGTATATACAGTTGAAGTCGGAAGTTTACATACACCTTAGCCAAATACATTTAAACTCAGTTTCACAATTCCTGACATTTAATCCTAGTAAAAAATTCCTGTCTTAGGCCAGTTAGGATCCCCACTTTATTTTAAGAATGTGAAATGTCAGAATAATAGTAGAGAGAATGATTTATTTCAGCTTTTATTTCTTTCATCACATTCCCAGTGGGTCAGAAGTTTACATACACTCAATTAGTATTTGGTAACATTGCCTTTAAATTGTTTACCTTGGTTCAAATGTTTCGGGTAGCCTTCCACAAGCTTCCCACAATAAGTTGAGTGAATGTTGGCCCATTCTTCCTGACAGAGCTGGTGTACCTGAGTCGCGTTTGTAGGCCTCCTTGCTCGCACACGCTTTTTCAGTTCTGCCCACACATTTTCTATAGAATTGAGTTCAGGGCTTTGTGATGGCCACTGAAATACCTTGACTTTGTTGTCCTTAAGCCATTTTGCTACAACTTTGGAAGTATGCTTGAGGTCATTGTGCATTTGGAAGACCCATTTGTGACCAAGCTTTAACTTCCTGACTGATGTCTTGAGATGTTGCTTCAATATATCCACATAATTTTCCTCCCTCATGATGCCATCTATTTTGTGAAGTGCACCAGTCCCTCCTGCAGCAAAGCACCCCCAGAACATGATGCTACCACCCCCGTGCTTCACGGTTGGGATGGTGTTCTTCGGCTTGCATTATGGCCAAACAGTTCTATTTTTGTTTCATCAGACCAGAGGACCATTCTCCAAAAAGTACGATCTTTTTCCCCATGTGCAGTTGCAAACTGTAGTCTGGCTTTTTTATTTAGGTTTTGGAGCAGTGGCTTCTTCCTTGCTGAGCGTCCTTTCAGGTTATGTCGATATAGGACTCGTTTTACTGTGGATATAGATACTTTTGTACCGGTTTCCTCCAGCATCTTCACAGGGTCCTTTGCTGTTGTTCCTGGATTGATTTGCACTTTTCACATCAAAGTACGTTAATCTCTAAGAGACACAACGCGTCTCTTTCCTGAGCGGTATGACGGCTGCATGGCCCCATGGTGTTTATACTTGCGTACTATTGTTTGTACAGATGAGCGTTGTACCTTCAGGCATTTGGAAATTGCTCCCAAGGATGAACCATACTTGTGGAGGTCTACAATTCTTTTCTGAAGTCTTCGCCTTTTTTGTTTTGATTTTCCCATGATGTCAAGCAAAGAGGCACTGAGTTTGAAGGTAGGCCTTGAAATACATCCACAGGTACACCTCCAATTGACTCAAATGATGTCAATTAGCCTGTCAGAAGCTTCAAAAGCCATGTCATCATTTTCGTGAATTTTCCAAGCTGTTTAAAGGCACAGTCAACTTAGTGTATGTAAACTTCTGACCTACTGGAATTGTGATACAGTGAATTATAAGTGAAATATTCTGTCTGTAAACAATTGTTGGAAAAATTACTTGTGTCATGTACGAAGTAGATGTCCTAACAGACTTGCCAAATGTATAGTTTGTTAACAAGAAATGTGTGGAGTGGTTGAAAAATTAGTTTTTATGACTCCAACCTAATTGTATGTAAACTTCCGACTTCAACTGTATATCTAACATTAGCAAAAATGTATAAAAACCTGTTTTTGCTTTGTCATTATGGGGTATTGTGTGTAGATTAATGAGGGGGGGAAACTATTTAATCAATTTTAGAA
Organism: Salvelinus fontinalis; assembly: GCF_029448725.1. Taxonomy (NCBI): domain Eukaryota; kingdom Metazoa; phylum Chordata; class Actinopteri; order Salmoniformes; family Salmonidae; genus Salvelinus; species Salvelinus fontinalis. The sequence goes on from NC_074668.1 coordinate 43,161,619, forward strand.
TAAGGCTGTAACGTAGCAAGATGTGGAGAAAGTCAAAGGGTCTGAATAGTTTCCGAAAGCACTGTATATAGGCATGTTATTTTTTTATCATTATTGTTATTCACTGTGTATTTATTCCTCGTGTCACTATTTCTACTCTGTATGACACGTTTTATCTTTATCTTTAAATGACCAGTAAGTAACCATTTCACTTTTTTTTTGTCTATACTTGTAGTTTACGAAGCATGTGACAAATAACATTTGCTTTTGAGGTTAGGTTTGTCCTATAATACACCTATAATACAACACTCAATGCCAAAGAGATGAGAACACATATCTACTGGAGTGGAGAGACAAAATAAAATGTCACACCTAAAATGATTTTGTCACCCACCCGCAGAGGAGAGAAAGAAAGGAAGGGGGGATTTTAAAGAAATGATGTATTAAAAAAGTGTGACTCTCCTGTTGTTTTTGAATGGCAGGAGCTATCCCTGGGGGTTCGCTTGGGAGCGGGTGGGTGGTGAAACTGCCTCCGTGATAAGGTGCTGTTCTATGATCGCTATTTAAGAGAAACCAATTGAACTCAACAGGAACTGTCGTCCGTTTCAACCTGCCTAGGTCCCTGCGCACAGGGAATCAGAGATAGCTAAATCCCTATAGCTTTGAGATCGGAAGTAACTAGATGGTACATTTTTTCGTCCTACTTGAGGGTCAAGATGTAGGGTTAGTGGTTGAAATTGTGGTATGCGTTAAGAAGGCATTGTAGTTCTATCTGCTCCTTCATGGCTAGATGGTGAAGACCAAGACTAAACCAGTATTTAAATGGGGATTCACCATACTGAGCAATCCTTTTAGTCCAGGACTAGGCTTAATCTGTGTCAGGGAAACCAGCCCATAGATTCACAGTAGATGAAGTAAATCAGTGGATGGTAAATTAAACACCATGAACACCCTGAGGCTCAGCACAGCCTCCAATTAGCACTGGCATGTTTATGGGCTCCTAGGCAGCTCTTCAATGGACCACGGACAGCCAGCTAACTCCCTCTTTCTCTCTGTTTTTCTCTCTCTTACATATTTAGCATAGTTTAGGTCTATACAGTACCAGTCAAAATCTTTGACACACCTACTCATTCCAGGATTTTGAGAGAATGCGAAGATTGTGCAAAGCTGTCATCAAGGCAAAGGGTGGCTGCTTTGAAGAATCTCATAAAATATATTTTGATTTGTTTCAACACTTCTTTTGGTTACTACATGATTCCATATGTGTTATTTCCTAGTTTTGATGTCTTCATTATTATTCTACAATGTAGAAAATAGTACAAATAAATAAAAACTCTTGAATGAGGAGGTGTGTCCAAACTTTTGACTGGTACTGTATGTCCATACACCAGCATGGTATATTGACCCGGGCACCGCCGAAGTGTTCGGCATCTGTCAACAGCCAGACCAAAACTGTGATACGAGAGATCTCACCAAGAATCCACAAACCCCCACATCCATCCCTGGAGAAAGATTATAATATATTTTTTGACGAGCGGAAACAGCTGTGTCCATGCACTCTGTTTGATTAGCTGCTGATGTTATTGATGGTATTGATAGTGTGCCTTAGACTAGAGCGTCTCAGTCTGCTAGTCAAATGGGTCCTGGGTCATTGATGTCTCTTCATGGCCTGTAGGACCGTTAACATCAAATAAAAGCCCCGTAACTACAGAAAGCATGGCCACTCAACCCTATAGATCTGAAAAGACAGCATTTGGTCCATAGATCTTATCCAGATATCTATACTTGAGATCAGGGGTGTCAAACTGCAGTCCTAAAGGGCCCACAGCGTCTGCTGGCTTTCCTCTCTCCCTCCGGCGCTATATTGATTACTTGCCACTGATTGGCTAGTGTCTACACTCCTGTTTTCTAGGGTCTAAATCAGACCAAACAGGTCTAGTGTGATACAAGTCAGTATTCGACGTCCATCCATGTCTAAGGATGTCGGGAGATGAAGTGGAAACTGGCCACTAGGGGCAACGGTGAGCGCTGTTGCCTTCAAGTAGGTTTTGGTTTTGCTTGGATCTTATGGACGCGTATGGCCCATGGGTGTAAGCATCTGCCTCTGATTCATAAGGTTCAAATCCAGTGATCGAAAGTTGTTATTGATATTTTAGTTTTAAGCCTATTCCAAACCTTAACCCTTACCTTAACCCTTACCTTAACCCTTACCTTAACCCTTACCTTAACCGTTTGAAGTTAATGCCTGAACTTAACTCTAACCTTAAAAATATAGTTAAGGCCTAAACTTAACCTTAAACACTTTGAAATGTGTCGTTTGAGAAACATGGATGAACGTCTAATTCTGACGTGAGACTGTGAGAGCTGGTTGAATCAGATACCAATCAAAATGAGAAAATGAAACCCTTCCTGTGGCCCTCCAGTTGTTGAGTTGGAGCCCCCTGCTTTAGATTCTCAAATGCTTAATACGCCACCAATGAAATCAATGTTATCCACGTCGGTGATGTGAGTATGGGTTCCTGTATGCTTTTTTTCAGGTAAAGTGCATCACTTTTTAATGTATTTGCATCCTGCCCAAATTCATGTAGCGACATGCTTTTATTTCAATTGAATATCTGGATACATCAACTCAACATTTTAAGCATTATTTATTGTAGCATAACGCCCATCATATTGCTTGCTTATGATATTTATGCTGCGTGTGGCGTATAATCAATACCATCTAAATAAACTTGAGTGGTGTGGAAATGTGTGTGATCTGGAGGAGAATCATTCATCCAGCCATTTTAGGCTCATAGGCAGGCAGTCAGTCTCTCAAACGACCGGCCGTCACCTGACCGTTAATATAAAATAGTGTCCTTCTAGTCTAGTGACTCTTATGCTGTTTTGTCATTGATTTTCATAAGTAGAATAAAAGTACTGGACACCAGCCAGATTGCTATTAGATGCATAACTTTTGCAAGTTGCTACATCGTCAGTCTATTTTTGGAAGTTCTGTAAGTGTGTGTGTGTGTGTGTGTGTGTGTGTGTGTGTGTGTGTGTGTGTGTGTGTGTGTGTGTGTGTGTGTGTGTGTGTGTGTGTGTGTGTATAGACTGACAGTCATGAGGTCAGTAGCATGCTGTCTGTACAGGCCAGAGTTGAGATGACGGGATTCATAGAAACCCTTCAAGACCATATTAATGACCATGGGCGCACACACACACACACACTCTGTGATGCATAGCTCAGTAATATGCCTCTCTCAGTGCTCTGTCATGAGAGACGAGGACCAGAGAACAAACAGGGCAATTTTATAATCCCCTCAAACCTCCACTGGCTTACCCTGCTCTCTCCATCTTCTCCTCTGTCCACCCCACTATCATTCTCTCCCATCTCTTCCTGTTGTTCTCGTTTCTCCTCCCTCTCTGCTATTCTCGCTTCACTCTTTTTTCCCCTTCCTCTCTCCTGCTCACTCCATTCCACCCTGCCTCTCTTCCTCCTCTTTTTTCTCTCCTTGTCTCTCTTTTCTCGCTTCCTTTAAGTCTCTCGCCTTCTCGTGACCTCTCCTGCGTTCTCATTCCATCCTTCTTTCCTTCCTCCTCCCTGTGCTGGGAGAGGAGAGAGAGAAGAGGAGAAACAGTCCCTCCTCTGGTCTGTTTCACACCAAACCTGTGATGAGCTGCAGACGGCCGCTCTCTCCTCCTGACCCCATCCACCTCTCCTTCTGCGTTCTTTTCTTCCCCCTTTTTCTTTTTCTTTCTCTCATTGGCGGGCCTTTAACACTGCAGACCACTTTTCTATAACCTCAACAGACACACACACACACACTTGGAACACCTCTTCGGAAACACCGAGGACATGCACAGCTGGGTAGCATCTGTATGTCGTACAGGGGTTGAACTAAAGGCTACTCAGACGGGCCATCCTCTACACTAAGCGGGAAATAGCAATGTTCTTGGCATGAACTTCATGTGGTTGAAATTGGTTAATTCTGATGGAATCCCAGTGTAGAACACAACCAGAGAGCGGGCCATCGCGACTGAGAATCATTCATCCATTCTGCTACTGCTCTCTCCACCACCCCACCTCTCTTTCTTGCTCTCTCGCTCTCTCTCTCTCTTTCTCTCTCTCACTTTCTCTCTCTCTCTTTCGGTTTCTCCCTCCTGTCTCCTCCTCTCTCTCTCTTTCAGTTTCTCTCTCCTGTCTCTCTCTCTCTTTCTCTTTCAGTTTCTCTCTCCTGTCTCCTCCTCTCTCTCAGGGGCAGATACCACACAGTGGGAAACAGGTCGTAAAATTAGACCCAGAAACTAAGAGCACATCTTGCTGTGACATATACAGGCTCATTTTACAACCAGCTTATGAAATCTTTGGCCTTTTACACGGTTTCTTTATGTCTTCACTCAGTCTCAAACTGGCGACTGGTTTAACATGCCTTGTTAGACCAAGAGGTTAAAGAGGTATGTTCTGATGGTTCTCTCTCTCTGTGTGTGTGTGTGTTTTGGTATAATATTTCTGATTGAAGTAGTAGGTGTTTAAAGCAGGACATGTTGTCAAAGGGCAGAATGTCCTAAACATAATAGACTGTCAAACGTACCACTGCGCCCTCAAAACACTCCACTCAAAGCAAAGGGACTTTTTATTAGACTTGCTTCTCCCCTGTTCTCACTTTCCCAGCAATGTGTGTGTGTGTGTGTGTGTGTGTGTGAGAGAGATTTACACATGTGTAGAGTAGCAGGGTAACAGGCACTTAAGCTTGGGCATGGGGAGTGAGAGGGCAGGACCTCCTCTCGTTAACTTTCTAAAACACTCCGACAATCAATGCCCCTTTCCTGTAAACCTCCTCGGTCTATCTCTCGCTCTCTTTCTCTCTCTCTTTCTCTCTCTCTCTCTCTTTCTCTCTCACACGCAACCACGTACTCCTCCACTATCCTCCCACCGTTGATACAAGTGTTTTGTGACATTGAAATGAGGAAGGTTTCAGTCTCAGTATTTGATTTATTTAACAGCCATTGTCATGACCTGGTTTTAATTGGTAAAGTGTGTTTTGACATGTCTGGTAAATCTATTAATGAATTTGAATTTGAATGTAACGTTTTAATGGGGTTTGGCAAAACTCATCCATCTGCATCTAAAACGCCTGTTTACATAGAACACGACACGTTGTAATTTAGAAATGGCCGTACTGTAGCTTTAACAATGAGAGCATCCTATTATTCTCTGGTCAATCCCGTCTTTTGCATAATGTTACATCACAGTTTGTTAATATCAACGTATTTCAGAACTTCTGACGGACATGCACACTTGTTCGGAAAGTTGAGTGTATCTACTACACACACAAAAAACAAGACGTCTTCCTCATTGAATCCCACCTCTCTGGTAACTGACACCGCATTTAAATGAAGATATTTGCCCGTTGATTTAACAAGACCGCAGTGATTAATCTTCTACAATGTCATGACGGTGGAGTAGTAAATCTAAATTAGTCCCCACAACAAACGCTACAGCTGGACATTAATTCCGCATTAGAAACATCTGAAAACTACGGCTAATCAAGGCAGGGGACACTGGAGTTCACATGAGCCACAATGTTCACAACCCGCACATCATCAATCACCTGGGGGGGGTGAGTGAGAGAGAGAGAAAGGTTCTGTTGATCTGAAAATAACTATATGAATGTTGGGACAAAGCTAAGGAACATAAACTCTCTCTGCAGTTCATTTTTCTAATGGAAGCCCACGTTCTTAATCAGATGTTAATCACTTAATCGGATAAGAGAACCCTGCTTTATGAAGTTTAAAATTGGCACACACACACACACACACGCATGCTCACACACAGGATTACACACACACTTAACGGTGGTGAGTGATCCTTTAGGGACAGCTGATTAATAAGTCCAGTCGTGATGCAATCTCCATCTTTATTAAAACGTTGAAAGCTAAGAGGTGGATATCTGCACACACACACACACACTGGACTGACTTACTGACCACACAAATGGGGGAGAGAGGGAGGGAGAATAGGGAGATTGGAGCAGTGTTGGCCCAAGAATAATGAACAAAACGAGTGCAGATGGCCATAGCAGATGGTTTCATTTCTGCCCCTCCATTGATGGGAGGCCCAGGGCTGCCACTGGGGCTTATGGGTAATGGATATTACATCGCTGAGCCCAGTGCCCATCCTCTGGACAGAGAGGAGGTGGATTAAGTCACCTATTCATGGGTGGCACCCCCATTACTTGGTCACGTCACACCATGAAGAACATTCTAAAGACACCTCAGCCATACTGACTCCCAAGATGGTGCCCAGTCATTCTGAACGGGGGCTAATGACTTTTTAGTCTAAATTAGACTATAGTGGCCTGGAAATACGATGACATTGCTAGAAGTAGGCAAATCATTTGTAGGAAACAACTTTGCCATCATTATGACATTTAGATAGCAAACTTTGTCAAAATGACCTAGCAATGCTAACATTAGCTAGCAATAATCCGGTGCTCTTCCCTCAATCATAGCTAGCAAGCTAACGTTATACAAAAGATTTTCCTACTAATTATTTGCCTCCTTTAGAAACGTCATTGTATTGTAATCTTCATCAACGTCAATTGACAACGCATTGAGTAGGAAAAGAATATTGTGACAAAATGTGTAACCCATGAATAGACACTAATTCAAGATCAGTCTAGCAACTTCCCTCCTCATGGTTTATGTGAGAATTAACAGAGGGTTTGCTGATTCTAGATTTGTGCTTGGGAGGTTCTACCTGGAGCTGAGAATGAGTGGTGTCGAAACTGCCATTGATACAAAGGGATCGATGATGATGATGATGTCAATTGCAAACTGATATAAATGTCAAAACTCTAAATCTGCGCTTATAATAGATTGGATTCTGTCTACAGCAACATAATATTTCCCAACTCAATAGACAGTGTGTGTGTGTGCGTTCACTGGCAATGGTTTGTATGCAAAGGGCCATGCACAGACCTTTCAAGTGTCATAATTGACTTACATAATTCAAATCTTGAAATTCATAACATACCAAATGCCTCTGTGGTGAACATTTAAAACAAAAATTGCATAGGCCAATTTATTTCTGCAACACCACACTCACTGATAACAAATTGTAAGCAAGCTAGTTCCAGTGCCTCCTTAACACATGATTGACATTGGGGAAAGAGGGTGGCCTATCAGCTGATCATTGACGTTGATGATTGATGTAAATCAATAGCTAGCTCAATTTCTTTTCATGATTTGTGATTTATCTTCAACACTTGTATCAAATAATAACTGCATAATATAATATTCATAACTGTCTAACTCATGATATACGGCTGGCAGGTGATTGGCTTGTGTGGATGTTTTAGTATATGGTGGTTAGCTAGAGTGTAGACTACCTGTGTTGCTGCTGCCCTGACACACATGTGCAACTCCTGACTGAAGAAGGGATGTAGTTCGGTCGGAGGTTCGTTGATGCAACCGCTCCTCTCTATCTTACTGCCTCTCTCTGCTGCATGTACTGTATCAGTCAACCAGACCGAATATTGATGATGATGTAGGTCAAATGAAGTGCTATCAAGTGTAAACCAAATGTTATGCTGCTGTGGCAGTACTGTTGATATTTAAAGTGGGCAGCTGGCTACGCAGCACTCGACCAGTGACCCCATCTCTCAAGCCATGCATGTTTGGATACAGGACACGGCTTGCGGGAGGTTGGTTCTGAACAATGACACAAAATGTATACAAAAAATAACCCCCCCCCCCCCTGTCACTGCACATGCCTGTGTATGCAGGATAAAGCCCGTGCCTGTGTATGCAGGATAAAGCCCGTGCCTGTGTATGCAGGATAAAGCCCGTGCCTGTGTATGCAGGATAAAGCCCGTGCCTGTGCATGCAGGATAAAGCACATGCCTGTGTATGCAGGATAAAGCCCGTGGCTGTGTATGCAGGATAAAGCACGTGCCTGTGTTTGCAGGATAAAGACTATTTTCAGAGCAACACAGCTGTAATTAGAGCTTTGATTTGAATGTCATACCTTATGCTGGATTTATGAACACACACACACACACACACACACACACACACACACACACACACACACACACACACACACACACACACACACACACACACACACACACACACACACAAAGCTTAAAATAGCATTTGATCAAATTCAGGACCTGAAAAAAGTACTGACTTCAAAAAAATTATGTTTTCCTATATTTTCAGGACATAAAGTTGAAATATTAGGACATTGGGGTCCTGATAATGTAGGAAAACAAGCACACACACACACAAAGCTTTTTCCTCCCCATGTGCTAGTGGAGCCATTCCTCCTGCTCTCCCAAAGACAGCCCAGCAATTTGCCTTAATCCATATTGACTGGTCCTGAATGACCTCATTCCATAGGGTCCAGGACTAGGGATTTACTCGGAGACAGCCAATCTAAACAACCTGATATAACTTCTACCCTGTGTGTGCGTGCATGGGTTTGGCGTGCATGTGTGTGTGTGTGACTAAAGCTTGTCCGTATCAGTCTTTGACATGATAAATGATGCTGGGATGTGAAGTCTAAGATAAGCCAACCCACAACGAGTCCCAAGGTGGCTGAGTGGAGAAGTGAACGCCTCTTTCTCACAATCATTTGTTAGTTCAACCTACACAGGGTCGTCAATGCTAGCACAAGCATATATTTTAACTGTTTGTTCAATTGTGCAATAGAGGTAACAAAAATCCCTCCTCTTAAACCAGAGGCTGTAAAAACATCCACACATAGACCGAGGGGAAAATCATTAGGTGGAGGCCAGCTCACAAACAAATCCTTTCTCGCCTGCCAGACAGTTTCTCTCGCTTTTGTGTGTGTCCATGTCTGTGTGTGTGTGTGGGGGGGGGGGGGGGGGGGGGGGGGGGGGGGTTTATACCACCAGCTGTGTACATTTGTATTCCTTTTCTTAATTAATGGTGTGCCTCTGGGATTACTGTGTGGTGTGTATCTTCACTGTCTATCCCTGTGTCTCCCCCGCCACTAAGCTGGGTGCGAGAGAGCTTATACACACACACACTCAAACACCTACACACAGGTACACCCGCGCACACTACACTGCACACGCAAGCAATGTGCAGCATGTAAACACACCGATGTTTACCTGCAACTTTAGTCCTCACTGGGTAACAACCAACAACAAAAAAAGGCCACTCTTTGAGAGATGACCATGTAACTAACCAGTCCAAATGCTGTCGCCATGTCGCAATACAGCATATCATATCCTCAAGGATCAATGCTAGGATTCTGTTCCTTTTTTAAGACAAGAGACCACATCCTCGCCCCACATCCCCCATCCCTCTATCCTTCCCGAGCTACAATGCGTTGTCAATTAAGCACCCGTTATTGTCTAACCTTTCAGCGTCCTTTGTTAGCCTGCCACAGCGGTGACCTTTTTAGCCACTGCTCCCTTGTTGCTGTCTAACTTTTCCACAAACGCTTTTCAATCTGTCGTCGGCTATACAAGCACAGGCAAATTATGCGGAAAAGGTTTCGGTGGGGTTTCATGCATTCTGCCCCTGTAATCCCCACGGTCTGATTCACTAGACTATAGAAATGGTATTAATAATACCCTGTACATGCACACACGCACGCTCACACACCGGTTTTTCCCCAGAGCTATTGAGATGTGTTTTAATTTGGGTGTTTCACAAGAGGGTCAGTAAAGCCACTGCATTAGAGTGGAGACCGCCATTCCTATATGCATTGCCTCTTTCACTCACCCCATTCTGTCCTGCCTACATCACAAGGGATCCCTGATTAAGAGCGCTGGGCCTGTAACCTAAAGGTCGCCGGTTCGAATCCCTGAGCAGACTGTATGAAAATCTGTATATGTGTCTTGAGCAAGGCACTTGGCCCTAATTGCTCCTGTAAGTGGCTCTGAATAAGAGCGTCTGCTAAATGACTAAAATGTCAATGTAAATACCTTGCACACACACACACACACACACAGAGGCATAAATTACCACAAAAATGAACACACACACACACAGGCCTTTGGATTACCATGAGGAGAATACTAGCTGATTCACGTTCATTCTAGCAAAACAACATTAGACATGCCATGCTGACATGCCATTGTTTCACATGCCATTGTTTAAATCTCTGTTAGGTTTGTCGAACCGTGAACGGTCTCTGTGGCTTAGGTTGTGAGGAGGGAGAGAAAAGTCAGCCTACACATGGAACGTAGCTACTGTAGCTGACACAGCAATGGAGGACAGCAATATTGGACTTACAAATCACAGTTAAGAGAATAATACAGCTATAGAGTTTTCATACTTGGTTATAAAGTCATACGATTGTCCAACAGCAACATTTTGATTGTGTAAATAGGAACACTCCATCTCTCCCTTGCTCCCCATATTCCTCTCCCACACTCCCCCCTCCCTCTTTCTCTCAAGCGCCTTCGTTCCTCCTCTCCCTCTTTCCCTCTCGCTCGCCAGCTCCCCATCACCCAGAGGGTCTTGTACTGGCGTGTTGAACCCATCAGAGGGCTGTCATCACTGCCTGTGTTCCTGCATCACCCATGGCAGGTGGTCCTCTGTGCTGCCTGTCTGACTGCCTGTCTGTGTGTCTGGCCTGGGGAGAGGGAGAGAGAGAATGCTTTTACATACTTCACACAACTGTGTCAATGAGCGAGTAGGGGCATGTTCACAATCGTTTATCAATGTTTTCTCAACATGATTCACACCCCCTGTTTCATCCTGTTCCCTGTGGATGTAATTGTGATTGACACAAAGTGTGGAGATGTGGTGAGAATGTGTTTCGTCTTTCAGCTCCTAAGATGTGAATCATATCATACCTGCTAAGACGTGAATCATGCCTGTATGTAGATTGGGGAATACACTGTATTCCCTTGCAAGTCTATGTAAATATCCTGTTCTGTATGGGGAATATATCATTTATTTACCAAAACATGACTGATGCACTTCCACATAGAGTATACAGTATACTGTAAATGTCCTCTGAGGCACAAAGCATGCCACAGAAATGCATGTTAGTTGCACATGTCTGTTTATGTAGCTATCAAAGTATGTATTGTATATTAGCCAACCATTTGCTTGTGAGTATTGTAATTGTAGGGTATATTTAAATATCCTGCATGGGGGATGTACTGTATATCAGCGGATGTATAATGCCACAGAAAGTCATTTACTCATGCATGTCTTTACAGGTAGATGGAGACATATGTTGTTGAGATAGTAAGCCTATGTGAACCCATCCACACAAAAACAGACTGTTTAGTTTACTCATGAGAAAAATGTCCGTGTTATTTACTGTGAAGCGTCACTTTAACCGTGCTAGTGTATGTAGTTGAGGCATTGGTATTTTGTCACATCTCCACATTAAATGTGAAATTCATTTGTACATGTATAGATCCATACTATGATTTATACACCACTGAGGTTGAAATTCTGTTGATTGGACCTGTCACTTTAAGTATAGGGTAATGTGAGTAGGAGGGGAGATCAAAATGGCCGCCAAAGGTGTGAGAACCAATGCATGAAACGTTTGTTTGAAACTTTGAAAGTAAAATAGTTCAGTGAATTTGCTTTTAAAACCTGTTACTGGACTACTCTCACATAAGCCTTTATTGCGTACAATTGTTTGTTTGGTTTATGATTTCTGTTGCTGCTACTCTTTTACTGTCATTTCATTACTAATCAAAGCTTTCATCTGATGCTTAAAGTGCTCCGTTTTTTTGCGGCGTTTGTGCACATTCAGACGCTTACAGTCGGCATATTGCTTGATGTTCCACAGAAAGGTCTAAGGTTCAAATTCTTGTTTCAGCACATCTGTTCAGGAAAGAACAGGTGACCATTATAATGTACCCTCTCCTCATTCTCCTCTCCCTGCTTTTTTGTTTCCTCCTCTGTCTTTCTTCTCTCCTCTCTTTCTTCCTTCTCCTCCTGAACCCGCTCCATGTCCTCCTCTCTCCATAATAACTCCCAATTATATGAACTCCTCTCCTCTACACCTCCCTCTCCTCCCTACAGTACATCCTCTTCTCCCTCCACGTCCCACCATTATTTCCTCTCTCCAAGTAGCAGACTGTATGGGTACCACACTGTGTAACACAATCCCAATCATATCACCCCCTTCTCCCTTCTCCTACCTCTCCTTCCTCTTTCTTCCCCCTCTCTCTCTCTGTAGCGCCATTATTCCTTCTCTCCTAGTAGCTGAGTCAATGGGTCCCATGCAGTGTAACACAAGCCCAATCATATCCGCGTGCTAATCACTGTTCCAACGGGACAATACACCTCACACGGCTCACCACAGTCACCAGATATTAGAGACGGGGCCGCGCGCTAAAATCTGATTTGTAACGCTTCACCCGTGGCGCTGGCTGCGTTTCATCAGGCAAGGGGGAGATAGTTAAAGACTTGAAACGGAGAGGAGCTGCGCTGCGACGCGATCCACGTTCCCCGAGGGCGGGTAATTAACGTGCGCGGCTTTCCACGCGACTGTTCCTAACTGTGTCATTGGAGTCGCCAGCTGCTGCGATACTTGAATCGTTTCCTTTAACTACTGTTAAAAAAACAGTCAGAAGGGCAAATTCAAACCCTCTTTTTTTTTGTCTTGGCTGTTTTGTTGTGAAGCTTTTGAATAACAACAAAAACAGCTATTATTCGGAGTGAAACTTTAGAAAAAAGAGAAGGGCTCTGTGTTTTGTGGCGAGAGATGACTTCATGGCGAGGCCTTCTAAAAACCGTTTCCCTATAATTACACAAACGATTGATTCTAAAGCAGTTCAGTAACTAACAGCCCTTGAAACAGTGTTTAGAGTTTCACAAAACGAGAAATTAATGCGAGACACATCAAGAGCGGCTGTTTATAATGCAAATGATTTGGGTGAAAAGTGTTGATTGACACCAGAGTCCCTGAGGCAATGACATCCATCTAACACAGCCAGAGACCTCTCTCTCTAACAGGCCTATCCATTAGATCTCTCTCTGCTCAATCATCCCAGAGGAACCTGACCCCACGTACTCGCACTCACACACGCGCACATGCACAAACACACAAACACACACACAGGACTCACCCTCTCTGTCAGCAAATGTCAATGCTAATTATGACACCCTCCGAGCCTCCATTTAGGCTGTTTGACACAGACAGATATATCAGAGAAAGGGAAAGGGAGCTCGACACCCCCTGCTCCTATGAGACTGCTGTCCTGAGTCTGGAAGTAATTGCTCCAATATCATGTCTCCTGGTTGGATGCACATGTGTTGACATGTTGGTATTAAGGGCATTTTGTGGCAGTTTACTGGGGCACCACATATACAGTACCAGTCAAAAGTTTGGACACACCTACTCATTCCAGGGTATTTCTTTATTTGTACTATTTTCTACATTGTAGAATAATAGTTAAGACATCAAGAAAATAAAAAAATAAGTCCACCATTACTTTAAAATTTCTTCGGGATCGGTGTCCCATCCACGGGATGGTTGAGCTAACGGAGGCTAATGCGATTAGCATGAGTTTGTAAGTAACAAGAACATTTCCCAGGACATAGACATATCTGATATTGGCCGAAAGCTTAAATTCTTGTTAATCTAACTGCACTGTCCAATATACAGTAGCTGTTACAGTGAAATACTGCCATGCTATTGTTTGAGGATAGTGCACAATTCTGAAGGTGAAAAGTTATTAATAAACAAATTAGGCACATTTAGGCAGTCTTGATACAACATTTTGAACAGAAATGCAATGGTTCATTGGATCAGTCTAAAACATACATACACTGCTGCTATCTAGTGGCCAAAATCTAAATTGCACCTGGGCTGGAATAATACATTATGGCCTTTCTCTTGCATTTCAAAGATGGTACAAAACAAATGCAAAATAACGTATTTTCTTCTTTGTATTATATTTTACCAGATCTATTGTGTTATATTGTCCTACATTAATTTCAAATTTCCACAAACTTCAAAGTGTTTCCTTTCAAATGGTAACAAGAATATGCATATCCCTGCTTCAGTGCCTGAGCCACAGGCAGTTAGATTTGGGTATGTCATTTTAGACTAAAATCGAAAAAAATGGAGGTCAGTCAATCAGGAAAATGTCAAGAACTTTGAAAGTTTCTTCAAGTGCAGTCGCAAAAACCATCAAGCTCTATGATGAAATTGGCTATCATGAGGACCGCCACAGGAAAGGAAGACCCAGAGTTACATCTGCTGCAGAGAATAAGTTCATTAGAGTTACCATCCTCAGAAATTGCAGCCCAAATAAATGCTTCACAGAGTTCAAGTAACAGACACATCTCAACATCAACTGTTCAGAGCAGACTGCGTGAATCAGGCCTTCATAGACGAATTGCTGCAAAGAAACCAATACTAAAGGACACCAATAATAAGAGGAGACTTGCTTGGGCCAAGAAACACGAGCAATGGACATTAGACCGGTGGAAATCTGTTGTTTGGTCTGAGATTTTTGCAATTTTTGGTTCCAACCGCCGTGTCCTTGTGAGACGCAGAGTAGGTAGTAGTAGTGGTTTCTCACAGATATCCTACCAAAGAAGATCTTGGTTCGGGATTACCTGAAGCTTCTAGAAGAAAATCCAATTGAGGAAGCAGACAATTGAAGCAAAACCCCTTGAAGCAACAGTGGTTGTATTGCTAGCATGGAGTCTGAATATTTTTCTCTAGCTCATTCCTGAAGTAGACCACATTCATACCACTTCCATTCAATGGCATTGTGTAGGCCTACGTCTTGATCTGAGATTTACTAGAGCATATTATGTTTACTACAATTAAGTTGCCTAGTCATCTGCATGCTGAGCATCCAGTTTTGGGTCAGAAAGAATCAGTATGTGAAATGACTACAGATAAAGCGTTACAATCATAATTGTATGTTGACTATGATACCCCCCCCCGCCACAGCAATAACCTGCTGCCAAAGAGAATCTCTGTTTGGATGACCTCTGCATGTGTGGTTCCCACCGTGAAGCCTGGAGGAGGAGGTGTGATGTGTGAGGGTGCTTTGCTGGTGACACTGTGATTTATTTCGAATTCAAGGCACACTTAACCAGCATGGCTACCACAGCAATCTGCAGTGATATGCCATCCCATCTGGTTTGCGCTTAGTGGGACTATCACTTGCTTTTCAACAGGACAATGACCCAACACACCTCCAGGCTGAGTAAGGGCTATTTGACCAAGAAGGAGAGTGATGGAGTGCTGCATCAGATGACCTGGCCTCCGCATTCAACCGACCTCAACACAATTGAGATGGTTTGGGATGAGTTGGATTGCAGAGTGAAGGAAAAGCAGCCAACAAGTGCTCAGCATATGTGGGAACTCCTTCAAGACTGTTGGAAAAGCATTCCAGGTGAAGTAGGTTGAGAGAATACCAAGAGTGTGCAAAGCTGTTATTAAAGCAAAGGGTGGCTTCTTTGAAGAATCTAAAAGATATGTTGTTTAACGCTTTTTTGGTTACTACATGATTCCATATGTGTTATTTCATAGTTTTGATGTACTTCACTATTTTTCTACAATGTATAAAATAGTAAAAATATATAAAAACCCTTGAATGAGTAGGCGTATCTACTGAGACTATAGAATATAGCTTTCATTGGTAGGGCTACACTGTAATGGTGACTTTTTCCTTATGACCTGACCAGGAGAACTGAGGGTCGTTGTTCCAGGTTATAATTACCAGGGCCAAGAGTTTTTCAGGTATTACAGAGTTGTATCAAGTAATAAAAATCAGATTCTATTTAATAAACGCTTATGTGATGAAGGATGCTAATCTCTTGTAGCCCCCCCTGATATAGTTACTGTGTCAATAGGTAATGACACCAATACATCAAACTATTTCCTGAGAGGGAAAAGTCAGTGATGGCTGAGGAGTGGTTCGACCATGTTGCCAGCTGTGTGTTAGGAGGAGCTGATCTGCCATGACCGCAGTCCAACACATCCGTTTCCTCCATAGCCAAAGTGATTGATACTACTGTGGGGAACTATGCAGTGAGCTCACATCTCCTGCTTCATATCATGGGAGCATAGGGAACGGTATGATGACATCATAGGACAGTGAACAGAATGATGACATCACTATGCAAGTGGGGACCAGGAAAGGCTTTGGGTGTTTCTCTTCTGGACACTGCATTAGCATGGGCAATAACTCTCGCTGTATGACAGTATCATTTTGGTGCTGGTTTGTGTGTGTGAATCCATCATCCATTACTTAAGCTAAGTTCAACACTTTCTCATGACATCCCCGGTAATCCAAACTGTGTGCTCGTGCTAGATCTGCACTTTCTCTCACTCCTGATTCTCATTGGTTGAATATTACTCAAGCTAAAACGCCTAAATATTTTTTTTCCGAAATTCAATAAGAAAACCTTTGAAAATATGTTTTTCCAGAAGCAACACATGCGTGCTTTGTGTGCGTGAGTGTGATTACCAGATTGGCACAGATGCAGTTGCTGCAGGCTCCAAATCGCTCTTCTTTCCTCACATTAAAAATGACAAACTAAGAATAAGGCAAGGAAGTGGGCTATCAGGGGACACTGAGTGACATCTATAGAAGGAGGATTACTCTGGTGTCAGGCTCTATATGAATGTTCTCACATTGAACAACCATGGAGGAACGCAGCCCTCAATTGAGGTCCTTCCAAATAAGGACATGAATGGAACTAGGCTCTTCATTCGGGTCACTTCCTTGTAATGTTTTCAACCACCCACATGGACGCCATGTTAGAACGCTTTTTCTCCATCCTCTTGACTCACACTAAGAGGGTACCCACTGGGCAGTTCGACGTCTCGTTTTGATTTACAGTTGAGCTGTCAACTAACGTGAATTCAACGTGAGATCTACAGAAGTTGGGTGGACAAAAAAGACGATATTCCCATATGTTGATGACTTTTTTCTCTCAAATCCAATCAGTTTCCCACGTTGATTCAACGTCAGCACGTGACATTTTTGGGGGTGAAATGATGTGGAAACAACGTTGATTTATAACAAAAAAAATTGCCCAGTGGGTAAACATTGAAACCACGGTTCGTCAAAAATAAGATTTACCCCTACAGTTGCAAGAAAGTATGTTTGAGTTAATGATTAATTAAGAGTTTACCTTTGCGCAAGATAATAAAAAAGATTGGGCCGTGACTTTGATTATGGCTCTCAATGCCTGAAGCAAGGAGACAACTGAGGTGACTCTAATTCATCATATTCTGATGAAAAGAAAAAAAGGGGTAGAATCAAGTGAATATCCCGAAGAAAGATGTTGATTCGTCTTAGTTCCTCTATGGTCACTTGTTTTAATTGGCTTCTTCTCTAAGCCACCATTGTAAACACTCTGTCACTTTCAATATTCCAACTCTCGCTCTATTATCAGGGATCCTATTGGGCTATCGTCGTCTTCATTTGATCAGAGTCACAAACCTTCTGGTCAACTTGGATCTCAGCTCATCCCGTTACGACGAATCCCAATCCATCACGCTTAAGCTAATTAGCATGCTAAACAACATACCCTAATGCTATTGTACTATGATCAATGATGTACGGCTGAACTCAGTTGTGCCCCTTCCCACGTAGCAACGGGACAGAGAACGAGAGAGAATGTGGAATGAAGGAGAAGAGTAAACCTGTATTAAAGAAGATGACTCATCTTGTGAACAGTACTGACACAAGGCTAATATTCCTTTATTTCCATTTTTGCTTTGAGCAAGGCTCCCCCATTAAGTCTGCGCTTGCCTTTGAATCACACTGTGTTCAGTCATTTCTACAGAACTGGAATAAACGAATGTGGAACATCCATTTCATTCAGGGACTTAAAAGAAGTCAGAGCCCCATGGACCAGAATGACTACTGGATTGTATTAAGGTCATATCAAAGGCTTTTTACACTCATTTCTATAATGAAAGAGTGCGACTTACAAAGATGTTCAACAGTGGTCTGCCTTCTCTCCATCCACCCACCTTTGGGTCGTCACAGTCTGTAACACAACTATTCTGTATAGAAGTCATATGTACAATAATGCAGTTGTCTGAATATATTATACCATTTTTAGGATTGAGTTTTCAATTAAAAAGCCTGTTGAGGTACATACACACACACACACACACACACACACACACACACACACACACACACACACACACACACACACACACACACACACACACACACACACACACACACACACACCAGTGGAGGCTGTTGAGGGGAGGACAGCTCATAATAATGGCTGGAACAGCGCAAATGGAATGGCATCAAAGGCATGGAAACCATGTATTTGATGCCATTCCACTCATCCCGCTCCAGCCACTACCACGAGCCCATTCTTCCCAATTAAGGTGCCACCAACCTCCTGTGACACACACACACAGTCTGTCTAAGACGCGAGAACACACGCAGAATCCAGCTGGACTAGATCTCATTTGTGAGCTGTGTGATAAAAACCGAGAGAATAATGTAGCAGACACCGACATAGAGAAACAAAGCGCCAAAGAAACATTTATAGAGCAGCTGGGGATTTGGTGGGCTGCAGGGTCTTAAAGGTCCATCCTGTATGTGTCTGTGAAGGTGCTGTGATAGAGAGTGCACACACGGCCGTTACTGTGTACTCTGTGTGAAAGAGGAAAGAAAAGGGAGAAAAGAAAAGTGCTATCTGTACTGCTGAGAGGCGAAGTGCACGGCTGATACTGACCCTACTAAAGAATGTTCTTATTAATTCTATATCGTTTACTGTACTTCCAACAGCCCCGTGTAGACCAGACCTGCTTCACATTGTTATTCTCACTCATCTGAGACAAAACAAAGTGTGTGTTCATAAGGTTTACATGGAGATGGAGCAGTCAGGGAAAGATTTATTCGGCTAGATAAGACCGGCCTCCCTTTTCGACGCTCGCGCACAGACCCCCGCTCTTTCGTTCTCTCAACACGCAGCTTGACTAACTGCTCCTTTTTCACTCACGCAGGAAAACTCTCCCTCAGCAGGCCTGGGAAACCCACTTTATTTCTCTTCATTGGCTAGACGGGCTAGTCCTGTCTTCTCCCACCTACACCTGTCTGCTCTATAGAGTGTGTCGTAATGACAGCATCGGTCCTCATCAGCGCTCCATCATTGACATTCAGGGCTGAGCCCGTCCCAGCAAATACATCCGATTAGTCCTTCCTATTGATTCCTGTCCGCTGTTCATGACTCCGTCAACCCGAGGTGTCTCCTCTGTGACACAGACACTCTGAGTGATCTGTTTTGCTGAGGCTCGAAGTGCATTGTGTGACAATAAAAGACCTCATCTGATATGCGGTCTAAAGAAAAGGACTCGGAGAGAGAGAGGGGGGGGGGGGGGTGTGTGCAATCTATCAGTGATAACGACAAGAATGTTCACCACATGGTGGGCGTTGAGTGTAGGAGTACCACTCTCTCTGAAGAGCGCCTACGGATTCAATTTTAGAGTATTCGTTATGGGACGATAAAAAAAATCGATACTGTTATGATTCACCGACACAAGGTCAAATCCAGTGTAATGACCTAAAATGACCTCTGAAATGACATCAATGAGGAGGACATTAGCTTAGACTGGTAAAAACAGGTGGAGAGACACTGCGGTGTCAGACTGGAGTGGACACAGGGTGCATGAAGTAAAACTAGCAATAACCCAAGTCTAAAATTTTATGCATTTGTTCATATCAAATGACCAGTATAACTTTATAGCATAGCATTTTCGATCCTCTCAGTGATGTGATTCTACTGTGATTACCTATCCTCTTGGTCCCTCCCAGCGTGCCTCTGTAGAGCACAGGAGCGTACTGTATGTGCAGTGATCACTCTGTGAGACGAACTCACACGGACTCCATTGTCTAAGCTGAGAGAGCATCATATTCACGTGTGTGTGAGCTGTGTACCAACGAGGCCGGGAGCTACACGACGTCTGAACACATCACATACTGCATGTCGATACACATGTTTATATGTGATTCTCTTCCTACATTACAACACAGATAGGAGATATGTCATAAGTACTCTTCACCATTATCGATGCGTATTTAATATATTTATTGCTGATTTAGAATTCACGTAACTGGAATACTCTAGCGCTTTATTGTAATCTTCAGAACAAACTGGTAAAAATATGTGTTTATCCTGTAAGCACTACGTCCAGTTACCGGTAGACTACAGGGTCAAAGTGTTCTCTTCAGACCTATTAGCCCAGAGTGACCTAAGCCCCTGACCCAGATAATACAGCCCCACATCAAACAATGCTGGAGGAGTTGTGAGTGTGTGATGAGGGGCTAAGTGGTCTTTGAGCTCCTGTGAAGGACCTGCTGCTCCAACCTGTTTCATCTACTGGTTATGCCTGTTTATGTTCAATTAGACCTGTATTACACCTTTATTAGACCTATATTACACACTTAGACCTATATTACACACTTATTACACATGTATTGCACCATTATTACACATGTATTGCACCTTTATTACACATGTATTGCACCTTTATTACACATGTATTGCACCTTTATTTTATAAGGTAAGTAGACTGAGAATGCATTTTCTTTTAGCTACATACAGTGAGCTCCAGAAGTTTTGGGACAGTGACAGATTTGTTGTTGTTTTGGCTCTGCACTCAAGCACGTTGGACTTAAAATGATATAATGATGACTATGAGGTTAACGTGCAGACAGACCCGGTATGTGTTTTCATGCATATCGGGTGAACCGTTTAGAAATTCCAGCACTTTTTGTACATAAGTCCCCCCCCATTTTAGGGAGCCAAAACAAAAGTGTCCCTGACCCAATACTTTTGGAGCTCACTGTATGTTGTCTGATAGTTTTTTTTTTCTCTCCTCATTTGTGTTTTTTTGCAGATGCCACAAATGGATACATTGGGCAGCAAGAGGGGGAGGCCCAAGACAATATGGAGGAGAACAATGGAGTCTGAGCTCCAACATCATCAGCAGAACTGCCGTACAGTAGAGAAGACGTCCCGAGACCGACAGAAGCTTGTTGCTGCTCTATGCGCCAGCCATCACGACGGGGATAAGTGAGTGAGTGACAAATGCTTCCAAACATATGTTGTTTTGTTGCTAAAGTTGAGGTTTCCCCTCTGCTGACTCCAGGTTCTAAGAGAGTGCAGATACTGTATTGCAGCCAGAAGTGGAGCTGTCGAGTTGACACCAGACTAGCTAGGTCCCCCATGCTCTCATCTCACACCCCTTTAATGAGTCTGTGATGCTGTCGGATACTGTTTACTCTCTAATTACACATTTGGCTAACCAACAAGAACACTACATACTGAACAGCCAGTCCTCTACGCACTCCCACTGACCTGTGTGTGTGTGTGTGTGTGTGTGTGTGTGTGTGTGTGTGTGTGTGTGTGTGTGTGTGTGTGTGTGTGTGTGTGTGTGTGTGTGTGTGTGTGTGTGTGTGTGTGTGTGTGTGTGTGTGTGTGTGTGTGTGTGTGTGTGTGTGTGTGTGTGTGACACCTGTGTTGGTTTGGGACAGAGCGTAAAATTCCCCTCTGGTATGTTGTGAGTACATGGATTAGACACACTCAATGCTTCCTGTGTGAAGTGATATTGAAGAGAGCGAGAGAGAGCTAGAGAGGGAGAGAGAGCAGGAGTAGAGCGAGTAAGACCCGTGTTCAACTCAATTTCTCTTCATACAGTCGTGTGTGTGCGGGTTATACACCAAAAGATGATTTCTGACACTTACAATTGTCTGCATAGACCTTGAAAAACATGGCCAACTACAGTCGTGGCCAAAAGTTTTGAGAATGACACAAATATGAATTTTCACTGTCTGCTGCCTCAGTTTGTATGGCGGCAATTTGCATATACTCCAGAATGTTATGAGGAGTGATCAGATGAATTGCAAAGTCCCTCTTTGCCATGCAAATGAACTGAATCCCCCAAAAACATTTCCACTGCATTTCAGCCCTGCCACAAAAGGACCAGCTGACATCATGTCAGTGATTTTCTCGTTAACACAGGTGTGAGTGTTGACGAGGACAAGGCTGGAGATCACACTGTCATGCTGATTGAGTTCGATTAACAGACTGGAAGCTTCAAAAGGAGGGTGATGCTTGGAATCATTGTTCTTCCTCTGTCAATCATGGTTACCTGCAAGGAAACATGTGCCGTCATCATTGCTTTGCACAAAAAGGGCTTCACAGGCAAGGATATTGGTGCCAGTAAGATTGCACCTAAAATCAACCATTTATCATATCATCAAGAACTTCAAGGAGAGAAGTTCAATTGTTGTGAAGAAGGCTTCAGGGCACCCAAGAAAGTCCAGCAAGCGCCAGGACCGTCTCCTAAAGTTGATTCAGCTGCGGGATCGGGGCACCACCAGTACAGAGCTTGCTCAGGACTGGCAGCAGGCAGGTGTTTTGGAGGTCGGCCTGGTGTCAAGAAGGGCAACAAAGAAGCCACTTCTCTCCAGGAAAAACATCAGGGACAGACTGATATTCTGCAAAAGGTACAGGGATTGGACTGCTGAGGACTGGGATAAAGTCATTTTCTCTGATGAATCCCCTTTCCGATTGTTTGGGGCATCCGGAAAAAAGCTTGTCCGGAGAAGACAAGGTGAGCGCTACAATCAGTCCTGTGTCATGCCAACAGTAAAGCATCCTGAGATCATTCATGTGTGGGGTTGCTTCTCAGCCAAGGGAGTGGGCTCACTCACAATTTTGCCTAAGAATACAGCCGTGAATAAAGAATGGTACCAACACATCCTCCGAGAGCAACTTCTCCCAACCATCCAGGAACAGTTTGGTGACGACCAATGCCTTTGGTCGTCACCAATGCCTTTGGTCGACGACCAATGCCCATCCAGCACGATGGAGCACCTTGCCATAAGGCAAAAGTGATAACTAAGTGGCTCGGGGACCAAAACATTGATATTTTGGGTCCATGGCCAGGAAACTCCCCAGACCTTAATCCCATTGAGAACTTGTGGTCAATCCTCAAGAGGCGGGTGGACAAACAAAACCCCACAATTTCTGACAAACTCCAAGCATTGATTACGCAATAATGGGCTGCCATCAGTCAGGATGTGGCCCAGAAGTTAATTGACAGCATGCCAGGGCGGATTGCAGAGGTCTTGAAAAAGAAGGGTCAACACTGCAAATATTGACTCTTTGCATCAACTTCATGTAATTGTCAATAAAAGCCTTTGACACTTATGAAATGCTTGTAATTATACTTCAGTATTCCACAGTAACATCTGACAAAAATATCTAAAGACACTGAAGCAGCAAACTTTGTGAAAATGAATATTTGTGTCATTCTCAAAACTTTTGGCCACGACTGTACTATCACAATGTTCTTTGTCGAAATTGTATTTTTCAACACCAATCAATCAAGTGCATTTTTTTCTTCTTTTTTCTTGGAAATGGAGTTCAAGCTCCTTGTCATTTCTCCATGAGAATGTGTAGATGGTCCTGGAAGAAAACTAGGCCTGTAGCAGATAGATGTAATCACAGCCACCCAATGGGACTGCAGGTTAAAGAGGGGGACAGAGAGAATATCTGATGTGTGTGTATTGTGTTTGTTTGTGTGGGTTTAACAGGGGACAGGGTAAATGGCTGTTTCCCTGATAAAGAGAATTGTAGGCAGTAGGGGGTTCTCATACACAGCAGCCCAATCTTCCTTTTATGGACAGACATTAGTGTCTGTGCATTGTTGGTGTATGTATGTGTGTGTGTGGAGCGAGCGAGCAAGAGAGAGAGAGAGAGACCGAGCAGGAAAGGAATGCAGTTATGGCTGTAAAGTGGCTGTGAAAGGGACTGTTCTTTGACCTCTAGGCTCTCCTCCTCTCCTGGTAGCTGTCAGTGGCCTGAGTTCCAATCTGTGTGTGTGTGTGTGTGTGTTCAGCATACAACAGCTACCAGGACGAGGTCAAAAGGACTATTTTAAAGTACGAGCTGTGACCCATCTAACCTCCTCCCCAACACCATCCCTCCTCTTTTCCTTCTCTCTAGCTCCCCTCCTCCCATTCTTCTCCTGGCCCCTCTATATATGACCTGCTGGCGGATTAAAAAGGCTATGGCTCAACAGACACCTGTTATTCAGTCACACAGTGGTTAAAACGTGGCTAACCCTTTATATCTGTGTAGTTTCAACTGTAACTGTTGTGGTAACAATACTTTCTGACGCTTCTAGAATTAATTACAGTTAAATATTGAAAGTGTGTCTGCGTTGGCAAGCCACATTAATCAACAGAAGAGTAGCTAATAATTATTTAGACTAATCACCATGCCCATAGTTCACTCGGAAGTCTCACTTGCTAACATTTAATATAATGTTTTATGCATCGTAAAGGTTCTGTACTCTCTGTAAAATACATATCTAGTATTGCCATAACATGTTTTCATAACCTCTGTATCCAGTCGGACTTCGTTGTGCCAGTTGTACTGTGGGAGTTGTACTGTAGGGAGTAGCCTTGGCTGATTTTCCTTGTCTCCACTACGGGGCGTCTGGGCGCTGCATCGACACCACACTGCAACAAGTTTGGATATCCATCCGCTGCGGAAGGTCATGTCATCATGAAAAAACTCTGGATGAAAAATGTATTGTTGCAGTTTCTTTCAAATCATAAGATAGCTTTAGACCCAGGGCTACAAATGTGTGTCAAAAGCACAGAAAATGTGTTGTGTTCGATTCTATTCTGAGTTAATGAGATACAAACACACACACCATATCGGTCCAGATCGTAACTCGAACCTTGGACTGTGTCCGTTTTCTCGGTAATGAAATAGCCTGCGCAGTGCGTTAATCAGTGTGATCTGACAGGCTATGTCTCGGTCCCTGTCCTGAGCTCCTTCTCCCAGTGCAAACGATACTTTCAGCTACCTCATAGTAATTGAATTAGTTCGGTTGGGAGGGGAGGGCTTTTGCTTTGTTAGTGTGACGCCCATTCAAAATTCAAACCAATGGGACTATCCTCCGTTCGGATGTAACCGAACCCACTTTCTGTCTGCACCGGGCTGCCTTTGCTCTCACCGTCCCTTTAGTCTCGTCCCGTTGAATCTAAACATCAGGGGAAAGAAGCACAGGAATAAAGCGTGTTTAATTTTTTCTCTCCCAATGCTTATATATGAAGAGGACGCAGTGGAATGCTGCCATTTGGGTTCCGGGTAAAGAAGCGTCTCTACTGTCACCCAGCAGTAGCGCGTGAGAGAGGCTCGAGGGCGGACTCCTCCCCACCACCCCCTTGACACTTCCAAGACAGCGCTGAGAAAGGATAGCTGCCTTTTTCGGCCAGTCTGCGAACGGAGCAGCGACAGCGTTACGAAAAAAAGGACTAGACTAGAACCGGGGGTTGCCTATAATGGCGTTCCAAAGTTCCATCTCTGAAAACGTGGACATTGAAGGACACGAGCTATAGGGGGACATTGGACACATATTGCTCCTTTTCCTTACTCAGTCTTGACACCGATCCAGCTCAGCGCATGACCGTACAGAGACTGATGTAGTCTGTTAGAGGGGACTTCTAACAACTGTTTTATCAATATTTGTTTGATACCCCTATATGTGTATTTGTGTGAACATATTTTGTCTGACCTAGGAGTAATTTTTTTACGCATACTGGAACCGTCAAAACGGATGTCCCGTGAACATATCATACAACTGGACCAGACACTGAACCTGAAGAGAGAAGCACTAACCACAGTGACACTCGCATTTGATAACTTCACCTGCTACTGTCGTCAAATTAAGTGTGATTCCAATTGACCAACGAGGCGTAATCTCTATTGCAGGTTGCGCTATCAAAGCCTCTCGCACCTTGGGGTAGGAGACAGCGATTTTCTGTTGTTGAATTGTCTTGCCTATTTCTGCCATTCATAAACTGCGACAGAGGACAGAAAAGGCACACAAATGTAAACAAGAGAAAGCATCTCTCCCGCTGAAGTGTACCCTAAACTGACTGATCCCGCAGTCAACCCGCATCGAAGAGGAATACGTGCCGAACTTTGCTGTAGTGATGCTGCAAGTGGAGATGGTGCTATTCGTCTTTCTGGTGATATGGATGTGTGTATTCAGCCAGGAACCCAGCTCCAAGGTGGTGGCCGACCGCTATGCCGTCTTCTGGAACCGAACCAACCCCAGGTAGGTGCCACTCAGCGCGTCCAGTGGGGCCGAAGCGAGTCGATGTTCTCCAGGGGCGGCCCGTGTGAACCAATACGTTTCGGTGGATCAAATATATAGACCGATGGCGGTGCCTTTTATTTAAGGTATAGATTACTGCCTATTGAACACATCACTCAGATGGGTTATATTTCCCAGAAATGTGGGTCGGTTATTGATGCAACAGAACACAACCTGTGCACACCGGGTTGGATTTAGGCTAGCCTATTTGGGATATATGCTACACTGAATTGTATACAATCAACAGTAATCAAACTCGTCAAGTTATCAAATCTGTCATCTTGGCATATAATAAACCTTCGATGTGTTACCCGAAAAGCGCACCGTTGGAGAGTAAATTCGCGGGGGTTCCAGTACCAGCATTCGGTGTTACTGAAATTAACACCCACCAAAGAGTGTGCGCTAGTGCCGGTTTTCTGGATAGACACCGGGTTAAATCATGGAACGTTATTTGATTAGAGTAAGCCTGCTGTTGGCGCATGTAGGATAGCGCGTAGATCATTGCGTTGTTTGGACGGCGTACACGCGTATTTGTAGCTTACTTCTCTCATCTTCGAAGGAGCGGAATTCCACTCCAGGTAGCATATGCTGGTCAAACATGGCACCATGATTAACCCAGAGTTCGTATTTGTAAGAACAACAAGCGGGTGAAAAGGGAACCAGTCAAGTCTGTAGGCCTCCCGTTCATGTTTTGGCACTAGTTGTAGCCTATCGGCACATTTGCGGAGCCCTCTTACGATTTTGAAGATGATCAGAAATCAATAGGCCTTGCCTACTCAATCAGGACCAAAACGCTTCGACAGGCTGATATAGGTTGGACTTAATTTCGTCTTTTAATTTCTTGTCTTTTCTTTTGATCATGATATGAGCTGTTCACCACGGATTTATCCAATCCACTTATTGTTCTCATTCAGAAAACATGTTTTAATCCTATGAAAAAAGTTAAACTCCTCTGGATTTCCCCCCAAAATCTTTTCACCTACTTAGAATTATTATATCATTATGCGACTATTTTGGTTTATAGATTTAAGTCATATATATGTAATTAATAGCCTATTTAAATACTGTAATTCAATTGGAGGTTGACTGAAAAGTCCCAAAAAGTTCTGAAAAGCAATCACTTTTGCTGCACTAAAGTATTCTACCTCTTGCGAGTTTCGATAGGTAACGTTATTGTCATACAGTCTAAAATCACAAACATTTAAATAAATTGATGATCAAAATAGGACATGTAGAATGTATTCACCAATTTATTAGCCCACGGCCAGGTAGTTCGAAACTGTGACACTTCTGCTCCAACACCATTGTGCTCGCAATGATAGCCTATTTGAGGGATACATTCATAAACAAACAAAGTTCCAAACCACATTTTGCCCCCCAATAAACCCACTTAATGGATTTCTTAGGTATCAAATGATGTAACGAACTTTAGTTTCTTGAATATTGAATAAAGGTGATGGACATGCAAGCGTGCATGGAGCTGTTAGGATACATTCTAATCTGAAACTTTTCCACAAATTATGGGTGATATCAACAAGAATTGGCAAAATAATTGTTTTATTTTAGTGGAGAAAAAATATTTGTATCGAACAATTTAAAACAACAGTGATATTGATCAAGAGAGAAAATAGTTTTACAAACATAGTTATTTATAGGACTAAGAAGATGTGTGTCCAAGATGTGTATTCGTCATATTCATGAAAATATCTATTTGTATTGAGTGGTACAATAAAGCACTAATGTAGCAGTATTACAGTGAGAATAAGGTCAGCGTAGGTTGACCTTTATAATTCCTTGAACCCGTACCATAGAACGTCTAGCTATTGCCGTTTTCAACAGAGGGCCATACATGTAATAAAACTATGTTGACGGAAATAAATAAAATTTTCTGGAAAACTTAACAGCAGACAATCACACTTTACATTAGTCAAAAAATATGTTTACTTATTATATTTAGCTTCTTATTTTATGTGTTATTTTAACTTTAAATTAGTATTTATGACTTTCTATATCACCATTAACTCTGGTCTGAATATTTCCAATGCGGTTTTAGCTGTTCACTATTTGTTGTTTGAAGCCCCTAAGCTAATTCTCCAAATAATTTTTTAAAAGTCATTAATTGTAGCTACACAGACGTTCTTGTATAACTATTTATGTTCAGTTTGAAGTTTGTGAGGGAAAAAAACGATTAATCGCTAAGAGCAGTTAGTGGTGATGGTACAAGTGTAGGGTTCAGCATAGAGGCCTACTAGAGCTGGGGTTGGGCGGTTCTAGCTGTAGACTAGAGATCCCCAGTGCTGATACACTCCACCGTGACTGTTGTGGTCTAGCTCTGCGCTCTAGCTTAAGCCAGTTGTTTATTTGTGTGCCGCGTTGTTCAATACAAGTAACGCAAAGTTGGGCTCAATCTGATGTCTTACGCTGATAGACACAGTTTCATTAGGGTGCACATTTTTCACAAAGACTTTGACTGGCGGCTCTGTGGACCACTTGATTCACTCCAGATGGGCTGACCGTTTACTTAGTTCCAGGGGAAGCAAAAAATAAAAGACGCAGAAATTAAAACGTTTGAGTAAACTCACTGTAAATCTCTGGTTGAGAGTGGAAATTGAAGAAAAGAAAACTGTCAGGAGAAGTAAACTAGGCTTTGATACGTGCTGAACTTTGTGTGTCATTGTAAAATATGAGAAATAGATTGTTTCCCTAGCCCCTGTCTTGTTTTTGAAGTCCTGACTAGCCCGAGGACAGGAAACAGGTTTTGTGAAAGGGTTTAATAATGTTAGTCATTCTCTTCTACTTACACTAATCAAGTTTGTTTGACTCTCAACCCTATAGGGCAGAGTCAGAAAACTAGAACAGCGGGAGAGAGAGTAGAGCAGCAAAGACGCTCTTACGGATGACTCAGTAAATAAATATCTATTCTCTCTGTATGTGGTGCATGGCGTATGTTCTCTGTATGAAATATTACTCTCTGAAAGGGGATTGTGGAGAAATCATACAGCCCTTAGTTATCTGCTAGCGTAAGTGTTTACTCTCAGGACTTAAGTGTACAGTTCAGTGGTGTATGGTAGCAGACTGTAGGCTTTTGTAGCCCTTTTGGCTCAACGTGAAGTGATCGTTTACATGCTTCACACCTTCGGCAGGAGACTGGGAACCTGTAACTGCTTAATTACTCTGGTGAATCTCTCTCTCTCTCGCTCTCTCGCTCTCTCTCTCTCTCTCTCTCTCTCTCTCTCTCTCTCTCTCTCTCTCTCTCTCTCTCTCTCTCTCTCTCTCTCTCTCTCTGTCTCTGTCTCTCTCTCACGTCCTTAATGAAGGGACACAGTTTTGTCTCTGGATTCTTCTTTCTTTCTTTCAGTACCTTGAGTATTTGGTGTAATGAAGGGAAGTTTGTTCTCTCTCAGGAGGTCCCTGCTGTCCTGCTGGTGAGAGCTCTCCCCACGTTCTCCCCCTTGCTTCTTCTCCTCTCCCTGTCCCCTGTAGCTGTGGATCTCTCTCTCTCTCTTTTGCTCTCTCGTTCTCACACTGGGCCCGGAAAATGAATGAAAACAATTAAATATTTCAAGAGTCCCTCCATGGACCCAACTAGGGGTGCTTGTTGGAGAGACACAGTCTCGCAGAGGTCGCACGCACACACAAACACACACACTCGGAGACTCACAGGCACACACAGAGGTCACACAGCAATACAGCACAAAGCTAGCCTGTGTCTGCTGGAGAACGTTGAGGTGTGTGTGTGTATGTGAGATTTACCAAACAGTAAATCCCAAATGTACTGAACTGAAATGGTATTATTGACCCCGACCCCGATTGGCTGGCCTTCCTTATAGCTCTTAGGCCACTCCGTGCATGTATCATTGCTGCGTGAATAATGGGTTCGGAGGTCACCGAGGGCTTGTTCCCTCTCCTTCAGACTCTCATAAACGTCTGATAATTACATCTCACTCGGTTGGACTTCTCATTACCTGTCGCTGAGCCACGGGACGTGACAAACTGTCTGTCACTCTGCATGTGTGTTGGTGTGTGTGTGTGTGCACGTGTGCTGATTACACTAACACAGGCACGGTACATGTTCAGACTGTAGAGGGAAAGCCAGTCTCCACACCCCTTGGTCGTCTCTACCTTAGCCATAACTATGGAGAGATAGGAGACTAGTCCGTGCAGGGGGTTCAAAAGCCAATAAGGCCTTATTTATTTACATTACGGAAATGTTTTGATTAAAGTTCCATGTCTTATTTAATAAGAGATATATTCATTTACATGGAAGGGATATTTTTAGATTAAATCCCACACCCAATGTAACAGTGGATTTGAGTTTAAATGAATTTGACCCCAATGACCTACACACTTTATCTCATCTGCCCTGTCGCTTCTCTTTTTCTTTACCCTCTGACTTATTTTCCGTCAGTTGTTTTTCTCTCTCTCTCTCTCTCTCTCTCTGACTGAATTCTGATTAGTTCTCGTTAATGGCCTCTTGCTCTGTCGTTCTTTTAACCCTGCGGTGTCCGCAAGAGCACGTTCACTGCGAGCGTAGGTTAGACTCAGCAAGGACAGAAAGAGAGAGAGAGAGAGTGAGAGAGAGAGAGAGAGAGAGAGAGAAAAGATGGCGTGAGAGGGATACAGTGAGAAAGGGAGAGAGTGGTAGAGATACACAACGTACAAGGTGTGATAAATTATTAAGATTACGGGAAAAATATGAAGTGAGAAGAGAATGCTTTGTGATATGAATGTGAATGACTTTCACGAGGGCTAAATAGCATTCACTGCCTTTTTGATACCAATAATATCTTTCCATTTCAAGAGAGTCTTTCGGGGGAAAAAACGGAATGCCGTATTTGAACAAGTAACCTCTGTGTATTTCTGACTTAACTTATGACGCCGTCATGATAACAGTTTCATTTCCTACCTCTGAAGTGTATCCATTGTGGGTTGTTATAATGAAAGAGAGGAGAGACCACAGTAGGGGTGGGGTTTTCTGGTAGAGAACGCAACACAACACAGCTCAGTCAAATGTGTGTGGGATGTTCTTCAGTAGCTGCTACTGCCTCTCGGCTCTGACCCCATTAGAGACGCCGAGCGGCGGGCGGAACAGTCAGCTCCACTGGGGTCTGTGGATGTGTCACTCCTTGGAGATTATATGAACTTGCATGTCATTGTAAGGGAAACATGCATACATTAAAACAAAATAAATTAAAAAAAGCTTTTTGAGAATTTGTTTTGCTGACTAATTGTTTTGGTGAATTTTTGAATTCATGTTTTGCGATTTTTAGCGTTCTTACATGAAAGTTAATTCTGATTAGATTTTTTTTTGTCCAAGTTTAACAGTGATGTAGATAAATGACATGAATTTGGTACATCTAAGAGAGCAGAAAATATTTCCCCAAACTATTGTAAAAAACAAAATCACCCTTGGAGGCTTGGGTTATGTGCATAGCACTGGCAGGCTCTAGATGGCACATACTGTACTGTGGCCTTAACTCATTTCAGTGACTCACTATGGACCTTTTCCCCATTTTCAATGCCCAGTTTTGTGCTTCGTTTTGATCTTAATCACTCCAAGGTCAAGTGGAGTGCTGAAACTCTGCTATCGGCCGGCCCATCTCCATTCAGCTGCTCGCTAACCCTCAGCTTTCACAGGAACGCTATAGCTTTACTTAGAAACAATAAAGTATTAACCAGCTTATGCAACACCCACATGTGTCTGACCGTATACTGTACTTTTCAAAAATTCTCTCACTATATTGATAAAAATAACTTTTTCCCTGTCTGATTTTCCTGTGTTTCTCCTCTATTTCCACGGTTGTTTTTATTAAGCCCTAATGCTTTCTAAATCCCCCTGGTCTGAGTTTCGTTTCTGTGTGTCAGGGTTCTCCGAGGTATAAGAGACAGGGGAATGTTTTATGGTCTGTTTATGGGTTTACTCTTTAAGAACTGAATCTGTACCAGTTCTCCCTTTCCCAGTTCAGTAACCTTTACCTATCGACCTAAACCACACAAATGACTCTGGATCAGTTCCTAGGGTTAGATGCCGTGTATCATAAACACGTTGTTTTTTGTTCTTGCTTCTCTCAAGCTCTGAATCAGAATTGTAGAAGGATGTATATTCTATGCATTCTATTTCTATCGGCTTCATGCCTTTGTGTCTGAAACTGTTGAGGCCCCCCCAGCCTCAACCCTCCTTGCAGAATAAGGTCCCCACCCTCCTTTGCAGAGTAAGCCCCCACCCGCCTTTGCAGAGTAAGCCCCCCCCTCTCTCTGCCCACCACCACCACCAACCCTCTGGCCTTTTATTAGGAGGTCTGGAAGCAGCTGGTAGTGGCATGGGGTGCTCTGCCTTCCCAGACCAGATGTGGGCGCTATTGTGCAGGTCTCTTACCCCTTAACACCCGCCCCCCCCCCCCCCCCCCCCCCACACCCCAAAACTCCAAACCTCGACCTGTCAATCATTTATCAGACACTCTTGTCCTCCAACCCTCCAATCCTTCCCATCCTTGTCCTCACTGCTCGTCTTCGTCCGTTTAGTGTAGGGTGACTGTATGGGTCTATGCAAAGTTTTAGATTTGGCTGTGGACGGGTTGTATGGAATTTGCAGTAACTCAACATTGCCACCCATGGCACCAGTTCTTTATGCCCTGTGTCAATATAGAGAGAGGAGTCCAAGAACATAACTTGGATTTTATGTTGCGTGTCTGTTTTTGGACTTTTTACATTTATGGAGAAGTCAGGCGTATTGCTACATGCACATAGATATGTTAATTAATTTTTTCAATTGAAACCAAGAAAAACAAATATATATATTTTTGGAGCTTTTGATCAAGTGTAGTAAAATCATTTATTTGATTTCGACCAGCTCATTTGGTCTTGCTTGATTTGTTCTCTGTGTTCCGCTGTTGATCTCATTTACGCTCCGAGTTCAATCGCATTGTGACGCAATAACAACATTTGCATGAAGAGACCAGAAGGGCTTGATTGGATGATTGAGTTTCCTTTTTGTTGTCACAATTTACTGTGCAACTGGAAAATGTGACGCCACCGAGACCAACCGATTGAAAACCTTGATTTTACCAGACCCATTTTCCACAGATAATTCCTTTCCATGGTACACTGACTTTGACCATTCACAGACGTTTTCCTTATTTAACTTGGGGGGGGGGGGGGGGGGGGCTGGCTTGGCGAGGGTGGGAGTGGATGTTGTTCTAGCTGGGGAGCAGTGTGGAGAATGGGTCCCAGAGGACGACACATCTCCAGCTCTAAAATAAAGAACTAATTGACAGTTGTTGCCCGTCATAAATGACTCATGAGGTAATTTCTCAGAAGTGACAGAGAGAGAGAGAGAGAGAAATTGTCAAATGGTTAGGCTGTGTGGTCCATTTTCCTATAGAAAAGAATGCAGCCGACCGGTACGCTCTAGTTCCGATGCAATAGATTCATGAAGAGTCACCAACGTTAGAACGGATTTCACTTCTCCCCAGTCTAACGTTCACAGTCTGCTGGGTTTACTCCCTAATGTCCCTTCCCAAGAGTAGAGCCCATACATTACTGCTGCTTCCCGATTGGCAGAATATGAAATTCAGGAAGGAAATGTTAGCACGCCTTATTGTACCATGACTCCTGGTGCTTGGGTAAAAAAATGTTGGAGACGTCGTTGCTCCTCAACGTTAAGGGAACCTACTGCATTGATCGTATTGTACCTTCGTCAGAGGGACACAATACACCCGCACCCTCATCTGTGTACTGCCAGCCAGAGCCACTGAACGCCCAGCATGTCTCAGCATGTGGGTTTTGGATGCACAGCAGTTGGTCGGTCTGTCTGCGTCAGTCTCTGTCCGCGTCAGTCTTTATAGTATTTCCCCTAGTTTTGTCACAATAACAACATGTTACATACGATACGATACCAGGCCAAGTATCACGACGGCGGAGAAAAATCAGTGGCCTAGCTCCAAAAAAAACTGAAATTCACACTTCTAGTCAACGTGGCACATTGAACTTCGCACTGTTCAGTGTGTCATAGAAAACAGCATAGGATGCCTGATTCGCTCACATTTGCAGAGGCATAATGCATAATGATCTGCATGTCTTTGTGTCAGTACAGGGAAAACACTGAGGGAATGCTGAAAAAGCGAAATGCTGAGAGAAGCAGGTGAGTGAGGGCTGGTAGGGGATGCTCTGGTTTATTACAGCTGCCAAATGGGATATGTGTATGAAAGTGAAGTGGATAGTATTGGACCTGCGCATACAAGAGACTAGTGGCTTTTGCTTAAATTCAACGGAATTTATAAAAAATCAAATCTGACTTTATAACCATTTTATGACAGGTGCCAGCAGGTTTTTTAGATTGGTAGGGCTGAAAGGTTGGGAATATCATATGAAACGCTACTATGGTATTCTAAAATGTTAGTATCATGATGTTTTGGTACCGTGATATTACCGTGGTACCGGTATACCGTGCAACACCAATTTCCCCACTCAATTCCATTTCCTTAAACACCAATACAAGGAAACAAGGCCTATACCTCGCTCAGCCCCGCTGCCTGAAAGGGAGAGAGGAGCCACTAAACATTTAGGCCACTTCCAAACTAGCTTCAAATACAACCAACACAACCCTCTCTCACTCAACACACACACACACACACACACACACACACACACACACACACACACACACACACACACACACACACACACACACACACACACACACACACACACACCGGGTTCTGACAGGCTGAAAGGCGGTCATTGTTCCTCCTCTCTCTGTCCACTCTCTCTCCACGGCCAGGACTGGAAGTATGCATGCACTTAAAACGGAGGGAGGAAAAGAGGGAGGGATAGATGGAGCAGTTGGAGGAGTTGATGAGGGAGGGGTGGGGCACAGCTGAAGTTGTAGCATGTTCACGGAGGGAGAGAAAGAAAGGGGAAGGCAGAGTCTTATAACCGAGGGCGACAGTGAGGCTGAGGAGAGTGGTGAAGAGGTGGCCCCATGTATACCCCTCACACCCTTCTGTTTGTAACCCTCTCATCACTCCTTTCACGCCTCCCTTTCCCTCCTTCCCTGACTTTCTACTCTAGCTGCCTTCTTCTAGCCGCCCTCCTTCCATCCCTCCATAGAGCTAACTAGCTTCCCTCTCTACTTTCTCCCAGGTTGCTACCTTATTTCCCATACAGAGGTAGTTGATTACCTCCCTTCCACACAGGGCTGGCTAGTAGCTAGCTCCCTCCCTCCTTCCCAGTGATGGTGGGGTAGGATGGGTCTCTGCAGAAAGGATGAACCCTTCTCCGGTTCAGGCCACATGTTTTGTCTCCCTTTGTGTGTGTGTGCGCGCACGCGCATGAGAGAGAGACTGTGGAGTGATTTCCACTTACAATACCGCTATCATTGGGATATATTCTTAAAAGTAGTTATTTTAGACCCACCATTCCTTTCTTCGACCGTTGTTTGATCAAGTAGAGTAGACTCCTTTTACTCCTCTGTACATCAAATCTGGTTTAGAAAGGGATTCTACCGGAGGGATTCTGATTGGCTTAGCTGTATCTCCCGCACCCTTCGGTTTGGGTTCGATGTTCGAGTGTGTGAGCAGAAGCCCCCTGTATACAGCAGTGTTACAACAGACCACAGCACTATTCTATGACCTCATTTTCTACCATACAGGGGAAGCAATTAATCCACGGAATGTGTGTTAAATCCTATCCTCACCCTCTCCTCTCCTCAAGGCCCAGCTTTGGTTCCCTGGATAATCCAAAACATTATCCCAGATAACCAAATATGACACCCCAACGAACATAGGGCATACACACACAGACCCCCCCCCCCCCCACACACACACACACAAACATGTCTTTGTTCTATTTAAGAAGTAGAGTTCATCTATTTTGTTTGGCTCTAGTTGCGGTATTTATTCTCCATGTTTATTTTTTACCCCCCAAATCTCTCCAGAGTGAGTGTGGAGTGAAGCCCCTATCCCGGGCCTTTTGAATCTAACGTTACTACCCAGGGTATTAACCATGGAGTCACCGAGAGGCTTAAAAAGCCATCAGCTCATTGTCCTGTGACACAAAACCCCTTCCTCTCAAATCCCCCATCCCTCTCTTCTTTCTCTCTTCCTTCCCTCCTTCCCTCCTTTCTTAGAGAGCCCGGGCATTCATATTAATCAGTTTAAAAGGCTAATGAGATAAGAGAGACTTAAGGGGAGCCCCCAAAGTGCCCTAAGCCTCCAGGATAAACAGAGGTGATGAACGTGGCCTGGGGCTACAGCCAGTATGTGTTTTTTTAAGGATCACTACACTTTAGTTTTGAATACCTTTATTTGGTACAGTCCAGTCAGAATTGAGAAATGCAGTACTTAAAAAAAATATATATATATATAAATAAGTTTGGGGGAAAGTGGGGTGTGGTGGAATGATGTTTGGGGGTAAAGATATGTGGAATCGTAGTTGAGACTTAGCTGGTTGTTTGTGAGGTGTGTCTGTGTTATTTGAGAAATATGCCTTTTTCGTTCCCCCTCTCTCTCTCTTGATCTCCATCTTGCCCCTCTCTTCCTACCGCCCTTACAACCCTGGCAGCTGCTTCTCTTTCTCTTTCTCGCGTGCATGCTCTCTCCCAAAGATTATTAGTAGATGTGTCAGTAATAATTCCTGGGTTTTGGGGAATCCTGCTGGGGTGACCCAGCATGCACTGTGTTAGGTTTAGGCCCAGTGTTGTGGCTGGCCTGGCTGACTGACGGCTGGCTAACACGTTACTGTATCATGTGTGTCCGTCTTTGTGGCTAGCCAACCCTCTCTGTGCATTCAAGATGGCTAAGGTGAATCCAGTGATGGGATAGGAATATTACACGCTCTCTCTCTCTGTCTCTCTCTGTCTCTCTGTCTCTCTCTGTCTCTCTGTTGCTCTCTCTGTCACTCTCTCTCTCTCTGTCTTTCTCTCTCTCTCTGTCTCTCTCTCTCTCTCTGTCTCTCTCTCTCTCTGTCTTTCTCTCTCTCTCTCTCTCTCTCTCTCGCTCTCTCCCAGACTGAGACAGGGCCATGCGAGTGAAAAAACATGGCGGCTCAGCGAGGAGAAATAAAAAAAACGTGGCGCCAGCCTTTTGAGCAGACACAAAGAAAGGGGTAATGCTGGCAGCCATTCTTTAGCCAAATTATACAGCCTTACATGACAAGAGTTTTTGGAATTTTTTAACTTTATATATAATGGCCCGAAATCAGAGACGTGTGATTTTAAAGGAACTGTCTTCCGAAGAAAAGAAAATAATCTCAAATGAATCTGTGATTATCTGCCATTATTTCACCAGATCGAAGGTGGGACAGTCACAGAGCAGAAATAGACATGAGAGACATGAAATAATGCAATTGGATAACAAAACAAGGACATTCAGACTTTATTTGATTTAAATGTCTGCAGTTGTACTGTTCTAAACATTTCCTTTTCGGCAATGAATAGGCACGCATTCTTGTTTCAGGCTTTTCCATCTGTGGGGTTGGTTTTTGGTTTTGAAAAGGTCTCTTTGGAATAGACAGTAGGCCGACTTGAGTTCCTTCGAATACGGAACACACAGAACACCAGTGTTCACGGGTTTCAGAGTTCCATAGTTCCGTCTCACCTGCTGTGCTCTGTACTCCTCACCGATAGAACTTCACGTCAGTTCTAAAACACGACCGGAGACAATCCAGTTAGGATTAAAAGGGGGGGGGGGGGGGGGGGGGGGGGGGTGTACGGCTAATGGTAAACCAAATAGTCAAGATTGCAGGAGGTTTTTTATTTTCCCAGGAATGAACATTGTTGGAATGGCCTCATTAGGGCTTAAGTTATGCTGCTGTGTTCCTCTTAAAATGAATATAATAATAGGACCAGTGTCTTGAAACAATTACACATTTAAAGAATAGGAACGTGTTTTATAAATCATGCATTTGCAATGAGTATGATATTTTTTACTGTAATTGTATTTAATTGTTTACCTAAATGTAAATCTTTTCCATTTTATTTTTCTTATTTATTGTGGGGTTTATTCATATTTATTGTTATTCACACTTTTTTTTTATTACCCTTCCTTCCTTTAAAATGTCAATTTCATTTACTTTTCATTGTCAATTATTATTTGAAATATATTACATTTGTTGTAATGTTTTTTTTTAAACAACTACTGTACATAGTCATATCACTGCTATACAACTATATATATTTTTTCTTCTTAAAAGTAGGAATTTATATCATGTTTAAAAAAGCTGGAAGATTTCCACTTGCCCCTGTCTTGCTTATTTTAACAATGTAAAAAAATGTCATATTTAGGCCTAGCTTAATTTAGTAAAATATTTCACATGAAGCTTCTATTCTTTTTTTGTTTCATTAATACACATAAAACATCACAAAATATATCCAGACTGGAGCTTTCATTAGTATTTTCGCATTAGTACCAACACACGCGTTACAAAAACTCAATACAATGGCAATTAGATTTCTTTTCGATGATACAGCTTGCCGCTTGCAGCTGTATAAAGTGAATTATTTTCACATGATGAGAGACTTAACGGGAAATGTGCTAAGCTAGATTATTAGCCAGTAAGGTATAAGAGATAGAACCTTTCCTTGTATTGGATTGGAACGCAACCCGCTCTGTGCTTGGGGGAGGACGATTAAATATTTAGAGCTGTTTGCGATCTCCAGGTCGAGCTGTACTTGCAAACCTTCACACGCAATTCTGGGGAATCGAGGTCAAGGCGGACATGTTTCAAACCTTGAAGGTGACAGACTGTCGTCAGTCTCAGGACTCTGTTCGTCATGTGGTTTGACCCTGACTACCTTTTATGATACATATTATGTACGATAATTCACTTTTAATGAGTTTTCTGAGAGGTCAAATTGGCGTATTGAATGTTGCTGTTGAAAATGTGTTTTTTTATATCACCTTTACTTTGAGGATGACTTTGAGTGGCACTTTTAGTTTACTACATACTACCTAGTGAGACCCGCCATTTTCAAATCGGACGCCATTTTAAGTTAATGTTTCAGAGCAATTTTCATATGATTTGGTCTGTTGACCAAATTTTTTTTCTTCCAAAGTCCCAGCTTTCCCAGATATAAAATAACATGGCAACCAAGTAATTAATCAACAATATACTTGGCATCACCAAACAAGAGGCAACACACATGCTGTTTTTCAGCGTCATATTCCGAAGCCAGACGTGTCAGTCTGTGACTTCACCTCTCATTGACAGGTGTCAATCGCTCAGTCCCTCAACATATCCTCCACCCCAATCTGTTAATGAGCAGAGGAACAGGGTCTTTAGTAATCTAAAGTGATCTTTAGTAATGCAGTATCCCCCTCTCCTCTCACCCTCACTCACTCTTTCTGTGACAGGGTGAGGCATTCTTATATTAGGGCCTGTTCGGCTTCCCTCTGTCCGTGGTACATTAACGGCAGAGCGGAGCAGAACTCCCCCTGCCTGTATCAGTGGTAAGAGGGACATGGCACGGAATCGGGCTGAATTATTCACACTCATAATCGGCCTTTATGTCCCGCCTCCCGGCCCGGGCACCACTGTTATTCTAGTGCATAATTGATAGTGCTCAGAAGTGGAAAAGTTAGAATAGCAGAAGTAATGCGAAGCGAAAGTGTAGTCAGGCGGCGGCGGGAGCGGAGAGGGGGGGATTGGAGTAGAAGTGGGGAGGCAGACAGGGAAGTGGGTTAGGCCGCTGTTGCGCAGAGCTTGTGTTAGCCTTTATCAGGCTTAGCTGGGGCTAGCGCGAGGATCGCGTGTGCAGGCCAAGCCTGAGATGGAGGGGGAGGAAAAAGGGGGTTGAGATGGAAGAAGAGAACGAGGAGACGGGGATCCTGTGTAATGTGTGTTGACGCTGAGCTGGGCTAGAATGTCGTCTCTCCCCGGAGTCAGATTGGAGTTTGGCGACTGGACTGGGCATTTACTTCCCTTCTTTTTACATCCCTTCGCACATAACCCAGTCTGGAACGGCTTGGGATTAGATGTTACTGGAGCATTCGAATGCTAAAGTGTTACAAAGTTTAACCACGAAAGGCTGATGAGGTAAACATTTAGGAAAACACTTCTCTCGTCTTTGGGATTTTTTGAATGTTTCCGTGTCCTCGATTGCAAACAAAGCAATCATCTAGAAATGATGAACTCTATTCGATTGTCCTTCAGATATATCTGAGTGTGTTGGTGTTTATTTTGGAACCCCTCCAACACACTTTCCTCTGACTCCTACTGTACTGCACCACAGGCAGGTAGATGAGAGAGGCATTGACATCACATTACAACCATACGATACAGTGATCGATAAACTGAAACCTCCGGAGAAGAGTAGTTACTGGCTGAGCTCCAACACCAAACAGATGCTGTCCATTGAGGAATTGACCGAGATAACCTCCTGAAAATGTTTTAAGAAAGCAATTCCCATCTAGGAGAAAATAGCTGGCTGTTAAATTCTTCCTATTTAACTGACTGTACCTGACTCGCCCTTATCTTCCTATCTTTAGGTCATTGATCTATTTCACAGCGTCAACTGTAAGACTACTGGGTTTAAAAGACACCCTCAAGAATATTCCTCCTCTATATTTCCCTCTGTCTTCTCTCCCAGTCGGTGTGAATGGGTATCCTGGCCACGGACGCCCACACTTCTCAGGTGGAAGCTGTAAACATGGCCCCAGGTGAAACCTATTTTACACCTTGCTGACCCTTAACAAAGACCGCACTAACTGCTGCCTAGCACGCCCTTTGTGCTTCGATAACAAAGAGCTTTAGCTGTTATTAACGCGCAACCTGTATGCTGCAGTGGTAACCGGAGATAGCTTTCATATCAGAGGTTGGTGGGAAATGTTTAATCCTCTGCTCGAAACCCACCAACACACAACACTCGGGGATCATGCTTGGTAAAGTGTCCTGCTTTGATAGGGAGATCAGTTGGTAGTGACTGGAGAGACTGGGGATGGTGGGGATTGTGGTAACAGACACGGAAGAGATCTGTAAAGGAGAACATCTGGGAAATAATACAGGTCACGTACAGTCAACCAGAGCCATGCATGTTCAGTACGTGCACTACATGTCCAAAAGTATGTGGACACGTGCTCGTCAAACATCTCATTCCAAAGTCATGGGCATTAATATGGAGTTGGTCCCCCCTTTTGCTGCTACAACAGCCTCCACTCTTCTGGGAAGGCTTTACACTCGCTTCCAATCAGCCACAAGAGCATTCGTGAGGTCGGGCACTGAAGCACAGAATTGTCTAGAATGTCATTGTATGCTATAGCGTTAAGATTTCCCTTCACTGGAACTTAGGGGCCGAGCCCGAACTATAAAAAAACAGCCCCAGACCATTATTCCTCCTCCACCAAACTTACAGAGGACGCTATGCATTGGGGGAGGTAGCGTTCTCCAGGCATCCGCCAAACCCAGATTAGTCCATCGGACTGCCAGATGGTGAATCGTGAGTCATCACTCCAGAGAAACAGTTTCCACTGCTCCAGAGTCCAATGACGGCAAGTTTTACACCACTCCAGCCGATGTTGGCATTGTGCATGCTGATCTTAGGCTTGTGTGCAGCTGCTTGGCCATGGAAACCCATTTGATGAAGCTCCCGACGAACATTTCTTGTGCTGACGTTGCTTCCAGAGGCAGTTTGGAACTCCTTGGTAGTGAGTGTTGTAACCGGGGACAGATGGCAGTCCCGTTTTGTGACCTTGTGTGGCCTACCACTTCGCGGCTTAGCCGTTGTTGCTCCGAGACGTTTCCACTTCACAATAACAGCACTTACAGTTGACCTGGGCAGCTCTAGCAGGGCAGAAATTTGACTAACTGACTTGTTGGAAAGGTGGCATCCTATGATGGTGCTACGTTGAAAGTCACTGAGCTCTTCAGTATGGGCCATTCTATTGCCAATGTTTTCTATGGAGATTGCATGGCTGCGGGATCAATTTTATACACCTGTCAGCAAAGGGTGAGGCTGAAATAGCCTAATCCACTAATTTGACGCGATGTCCACATACATTTGGCCCTTTTGTGTACATAAACACACATCCGACGTGTGTAGTCATGCATACATCTGGACATTCTTGAACAGACGAACACGCCTTAACATATACCGTACAGTACATCGCTTAGACAATCTTGTAGACACATGAAACCCCTGTAAACTGATGCAGGCTAGACGAAAGGATCGATGCGTTCGATTTTAGCATTTCCTTTTCAGCTAATTGACTCTTTAAGATATGTTGAGTGGCAAAATGAAATCCCAAGTTTTGTACGCGTGATTGCGTCAAAGTGATGTTGTCCCGATCATAAAGGATTTCAGTTTAAACTTTTTATATTTACTGCACAGTATGAGTACCCATATATCTCTAGTGGAGTCCAACTATAAATTTCCCTTTGATAGATGTACCGTACACGCCATTATAGTTTAAAAGGAAGCACTCTGTCCAAGCTATATATTTTTTTCCCAACAACACTTATATAATATATTTGTATCTATCGCTGGAGTCACTACAATGTGCCCATAAAGATGTCCGATGGAAACATTAGCAGCGATACATCTGGGAAAGTCATAAAGCCGATTTACGAGTGCACTTATGGGCCATGCACCTACCGGAGCCATTCTGGAAAGATGCAGACTGAGATTGCACCAAACTCTCCCAAATTACCCTCATTTAAAACTAATGTAGAAGAAGATCGATAAATGCTCAAATCAGCATTAATCTTGAAGAAGATTATATGATCACGTTTAAAATAAAAAAAAGTCATATTATATATTTTGTCGGCTTTAATTAACAGAAGACTTCGTGCACAAATGTGGCGATTAAAATGGCCATTGAATAATGTACTGGAAGGCATATATAAAACTATAGCAAATGAAATACTTATGCAAATGATACTATAATAGAAATGATATCTCTTAGATTATGTGCATACATCTATTTTTATTCCATATTTTAATCTGT
Organism: Salvelinus fontinalis; assembly: GCF_029448725.1. NCBI lineage: Eukaryota > Metazoa > Chordata > Actinopteri > Salmoniformes > Salmonidae > Salvelinus > Salvelinus fontinalis. The sequence goes on from NC_074668.1 coordinate 43,204,663, forward strand.
TTCATGAAATTATTTCATTTGATGTCAGGGATAACACAGCCACATTTACAGTATGTAAAACTGTAGTATTCATAGATGTATTCGTCGATGTCTTCTGACCTCACATTATGCCACATATGGAGAGATTTAAAAAAAACACTCATGAATATTGCATTTCTACACAACTGTGGCTAAGAGTGTTAATTTCAAGACAAGACTAGAATATCGCAGATGCCTGGTCGTCTCAAATAGCAATAGAACATTTTTCATGCACAGAAAATTCAAGATCAACCATCGTTATCATTAACTGCACTGACCTGTAGCAAGCGCACAACATTTCCTCTGGTTGTCACCCTGTATAATCTAGTCCTCTGCAAACAGAAATGAGGAAGTGTGAAAAGGGCCAGCACGCTTGGTTGCGCTCATATACTTGTTTACTGAGCTTGGCTCAGTATGCTTGGGCTGAAATGTTATCGCCATTAGCAGGTATGGATTAGTTCCCCTCTCCCTTGCTGTGAAGTTAATTGAGGGAATCTTCCACCCACAGCGGTCTGGGTTCACCCTCAATCTCCATGCAGTGGCGGCGTCCATTTAAAAAAAAAAAAAAGCCATACACAGTTTCACTTTTAATTTTGACTCCAGTCTTCCCCTCGACACCAGATGAGAGTCTCAGATAATAATATAATATATCCTCCGTTCTTTTTTTCTCTCTCCCTGAGATGTTAATGTAAAGTCATTAACAAGATATAATGGTTAATTATCCTATCACTAATTAGATTGTATAGTAGTTAGTTGGATATGTTGCAGTCTTATTTTACATGAATTATTCCACTAATGGTTTGCTTAGTAATACAAAGAATTAGCAATTAAGCAATGGAATTTACAATGACATTTTTGTCATTTCTTCTTTTCCATTTCTCACTCTAAAGGCCTTATCAAGCAGCACATTCACATTTAGCCGGGCTAGCTAGTATGGCTCTCATCACACGGTGCTGTAAAGTTCAACTCGCACGTCTACTGTACGTCTGACATTTGGTGATATTCCTTACGTGGCTGTTATTGGAAGTCTGATGTCTTTTTAATATGCAAAGTGTGCGTACACTGTTGCAACGTATCACTGTTTATCAAACAGCCAATTAAGGATGTCACCCCCCCCGAGGAGAGCTGTTGGGATCACAGTGATACAGTTAGGAATAAAACTGTTCATTTATGTACACTGTTAATGCCTCCTCATATAAAACCTATTTAGAAACTACTGACAGCACATGCATGTACTGATTATGCATCTCATTTGATAGTGTGTTTCTTTCTTGATGGTTATTTTTTTTTTTTTTTTTTTACAATTCCTGTTATACAACACGGAGATAAACTCATGAATATGTTGTTGTAAGACAATGACATTGGGAGTTATTGCGTGTGTGTTGTGTAAATATTTTATCTTCCCATATCTGAGCCCAGGATAATTCTTACCCTCCCGGCTTTGTTTTTCTATCTCTCGACAAGTCTCTTAATTGTGTATTTTTCCTGTGTTTTACGAACCAGTAATGATTTTACAGCGGGTTGTTTTATACGGGTGTCCAAACGTGCAGCCAGGGGAAGATTTAGTGTGTTGCCTCCATTCGGCAGTGAGCTCTAATTGGAAGGTCAGGGGGACGTGTTTCGACGTAACACAGGGTCCAGCAGATCCCCCACTTACTGGAGATTTAAAGGTTATCTAAACACTGCCTATGACCTGAAGGAAGAGAAAAAAACATTCCATCATCTGATATCGTTGTTTGGGGGATACATCTGCCTTCCTCTTGTTAGTGCAAGGGATCTAATGTATTATCGTTCAACACAGTTCGTTTTACAGGGTAAAGGCAATGTATACATGACAACACATATTAATAAAAAAATATGAACTCCAACATATATCACAGTTTGTTTTAATTACTTTAAAATATATATATATGTTTAATAAAAACCAATATGTGGAATTTTTGGAAATGATTAGTCATACGACATGATGTGAATTTGCCTTTAGGCATTGTGGGGGGAAAAAATGTTAGAGGTTAGCTGTTTCTTTGTGAAGGTCACTCTGTCTTGAGTTTACTTCCTTTGGAAGTGTAAGAATGCCCTTTTCAGTCATCTGATCTTTCTCCGCCATTTTCTTTACTAGAGCAGCTGTACTTGGTATTGTACGGCGGTGTGTGTGTCTGTATTCAGGGCTGTACAGCACACCAGGAGTTAACCGTAGCCAGGATTGGAGGGCTGTGCGGTGTGTTTCGGGGTGTGTGTAATGTGTATGTCTGATGGGCTCCCCTCCTGCATTTTGTGCCACATTTCGTGTCTGTCACCGGGCCCTCTCTCACGCTTCCCTGGGCCTGTGGCGTAGAGCTGGCGTTGATGGGGTTTGGGTGGAGGAAGGCGGAGGGTGGTGGGTAGAGGGTGGCGTCGAGAAGGTAAGTGCCCGATGTCTTGAGAGTATGGTTGGGTCTGGCTCCGTCACGTGGGCCCCGGAGAGATTTCCCTGGATGGTTCTTGGCACGCGATGCTCGGAGCATGCGCACACACACACTCCCTCATATCATACACGATTATAGACACACACACACACACACACACACACACACACACACACACACACACACACACACACACACACACACACACACACACACACACACACACACACACACACACACACACACACACCGCCTCTCTACTGGAGTTGGGAGCCAATGAAACATTGCGTTGCTCTCTCTGTGCCTCCTGTCACCGTGTAGAACCTCCGGGATCTGATCTGGGAAGACTTAAATCGGGCTCTGTCCCTCTCACATCATGTCTGTCTTAGGTCTCTGATGACACATCTGCATCGCTAAATAAGTCCTATACTCCTCATCCAGCGAACTCGGCCTTTTGTTCTTTCTCTTTAAACCGTTTGTTTTGTTTTTTAATTCCCAAATACAGTCTCTTCTGCGGCGGTGCGTATGTAGGGGTGATAAAGACATGTTTGCCCTCGCTGCTGTTCCGATGGCTGTGTGGTCCCCTCCGTCCCTGTATGGTAATAGAGCAAACCGAAGGAGAGGGAGAAGGAGAGGTGAAGGTTCTGCAGACAAAGGGAAAGAATGTGCTGAGCAGAGCAAGCCTAGGAGAAGGGATGGAGGGGGAGGTGGAGAGAGAGGGGGGAGCACAGTGTGGACCAGAGCTAGACTAGCATGATTATGGCTGGATTGTAGTCCTCTCCTCCTTTTTTCACCTCTTGCCTGTACATGGAGATGACTGGCCCCTATTAAAGCATAGATAATTGATTTTCTAATCTTTTCCCCCCTCCTTTCTTGTTGTAATGCCCTTGTGCCATTACCTGCCTCTCAGAGCACCAGTCAATACAACCTCTGCATCTGTGTGGGGAGAAAAGCTTGTACAGGTGTTGCTACTGGACTGGCACTTAGTCTCCTTCCCTCCCATTCTTCCTTTCCCTGTCTCTCATTTTCACTCCCCTTTGTTTCTCTCTCTCCCTCCCTCCCTCCTCCCATCTCCCCTGCCTGGCTTCCCTCTCTCCCTCCCTCCTCCCCTCTCCCCTGCCTGGCTCCCCTCTCTCCCTCCCTCCTTCCCTCTCCCCTGGTTTCCCTCTCTCCCTCCCTCCTCCCCTCTCCCCTGCATTCTCTCTCTCCCTCCCCTCTCCCCTGCCTAGCTTCCCTCTCTCCCACCCTCCTCCCCCCTCCCCTGCATTCTCTCTCTCCCTCCCTCCTCCCCTCTCCCCTGCCTTCCCGCTCCCTCCCTGTGAAAATATGTAATGTGGAGAGGTGAAGAAGTTAAGAGATTGAGAATGCATTTACAGCTCAGCTCTGCTCCCCTCCCTCTGCCCTGCCCCGGATGTGATGAGAGTCTAAGAGTGTGTGTGTGCGTGCAAGTTTATTTAATGAGAGTCTGGGAACCTGGTTGTGGGTCGGTGGTGTCTGTAAGAGGTGGCGGTGAGAGAGGACACGCGTGGCAGGGCTGGATGGTGTCCATTATGACCTTTGACCCCTCGGGAAGGTTGCAATATACATGCAAAGAGGAGAGTGTCCCGTGTTGTATCCTTCCCCGTGTGATGCTCATACTGCCCTCGTGAGAGACTGAGAGAGATTGTCACTGTATTAGTAGATACACACACACACACACACACACACACACACACACACACACACACACACACACACACACACACACACACACACACACACACACACACACACACACACACAATACATGTGGACATGCAGAGGGACCAGGAGGACAGACACACTGAGCCACAGAGATGGTGGGATGAGGGAAGGCTTAATGTGTAAAGTACCTTGTTGTATGGGATGAATTTAAAAAAGGTTGAGCGGAGAGGGGTGAACGGAGAGAGCGACGAGACTAGAGAACACATAGAATGACCCATTTTGAGATGGGATAGAATATTGAATGATTGAGTGGTGATAAATATTGTATTTGTTCATTTGTTAAAGCTGATACCCACTATTTGAAACACAGGCACACACACAATATCTCTCTCTTTGTGTCTGTGTTCCATTGTCTGTGACTCAGTTCTGAAGTGAGTGACCTTGTTTCTAGGCCTGAGTTTACTATCCAAAATAAGAGAGGGATGGAGGGAGAAAGAGAAGAAGAGAGAGAGAGAGGGATGGCGAGAGAGACAGGGATGGAGAGAGAGACAGGGATGGAGAGAGAGAGAGAGAGAGAGAGGGAGATGGAGGGAGAAAGAGAAGAAGAGAGAGAGAGAGGGATGGCGAGAGAGACAGGGATGGAGAGAGAGAGACAGGGATGGAGAGAGAGACAGGGATGGAGAGAGAGAGAGAGAGAGGGAGATGGAGGGAGAAAGAGAGAGCAAAGCGGTTTGTCTTTAAGCGGGGTGTGGTTGGTGGGGGTTTCTGGTGGCGTCTGACTCTGTTCCATTACCCATGATGCTCCACTGGTGCCCACTCAGATCAGACACCATCTGGTGGGTGGCATGACACCCTGCCTCTAGTCCTCCTTCTCTTCCCCTCCAAGCCTCCCGTCTTCCTCCTCTACCTCCCTCTCTGCCCCTCCAACCAACCCTCCCTTTGGCCATACCTCCCTCTCTGCCATCCCTGTCTACCTCAATCCATCCCTCTCTCCCTCTTTCTTCTCTGTCTCTCCCTCTGTCTGTTTCTCTCTCTCTCTCCTCTCTCTCTCTCTGCGTCCGTCTTCCCTTTTATCTTGTCCGGCTGTTTGTGTGAGAAAAGACTGTCATTATAGAGATGCTCCCTCCACCCTCTGTATCTTCCCCCTCTCTCTCCCTCTGTCCGTCTGGACTGGGTGTTTGGGTGTGAAAGAATGTCATTAAAAAGATGCCCCCTCTCCTGCTGGGAGTAATCAGCTATGAAAGAGGACACATTAATGTTAGCTGTGTGTGTGTGTGTCCGTGCTTGGGGGCTGGCATCTCGGCCCCTTTTGCCTTACCTGTCGCCATGCCGCTTCTTTCCAAAATCCTCCCTCAAGGTCACAGTCATTCTGTGTGTGTGTGTGTGTGTGTGTGTGTGTGTGTGTGTGTGTGTGTGTGTGTGTGTGTGTGTGTGTGTGTGTGTGTGTGTGTGTGTGTGTGTGTGTGTGTGTGTGAGAATACGGTTCCAGTTTCCTTTGTACCACCCATACACACCGTCCTATTAACCTAATCACACATCCTCTGTAACCACTGAGCGTTGAAACAGAACGCGTTCCCATCTTAGTTGGCTTTAGTCTTGAATGTACCATTTAAGATCTCAATGCCATTTCATCACAATACTACTGAATATGAGCACATCAGCCAAGGTTACAGGCACAGAAAAAGAGCATCAGTAGCTAGTCTTCCTCGCTCTCAGTCTCCCTACACAGCTAAAAGAGACCATCTTTCTCCCATGTTGTAAAGGCTGCTGTATGTGTCCACACTATAGCGAAGAAAAGAGTTGTGTGTTCCTTTGTGTGTGTGTGTGTGTGTGTGGGGGGGGGGCTTTCCTTTTCATTAGTCCTCCCGGGGTTCAGGGCTCTGAGGCTGTGTTCTTAAGGTCAGGGCTGACTCTGTAGGAGAGAGGTCACTCATCAATGCCATCCCTCCATCCATCCCTCCATCTCTCTTTTATAGATTCTCTCCTGTGTCGCCCTTGGTATGTGGACTTTATTACATGTTCCTCTGGGTGGGTGGTAGGGAAGATAGGGGGGGGGTGGGGGTCATCCACCATTTGCTTCTATTCATCTATGTGTGGTGGCTCCAGTTGAAGGGGTCTGACGGTGGAAAGGTGGCCCAGGACCCCCTGCCCTCGCTGGGCAAACTGCTCCACAGCAGTCCCCTGAATGGCCGCGGAGGTCACATAGGAAAGAGATAAGAGATTTTTATTTTTTTTTATTTTTTTTTCTGACATTTCACTGACTGCACAGTGTGCACATTTGAAAGCCCTGAGCATTTGTTAAAGAAAGGGAAAACGGTAGTCTGCAATCCTGTCCAATCTTCTCCAATCAATACAAGTGAAGAGTTCCTCTGAAACGGCTAAATGAGAACCCACGAGGTATTCTGCTGCTAACTCTGATTGAACTGAGATAGAGCTCCTCTTCTAATGAACATGGTCAGCAGACACAAACACTTATGTATTTATTTAACCTTTTTATTTAACTAGGGAAAGTCAATTAAGAACAAATTCTTATTTACAATGACGGCCTACCAAGAGGCAAAAGGCCTCCTGCGGGCACGCACGCACGCACACACACACACACAGACACACAGTAAAAGAGGAATATGAGTCCGACACATTGGTATGGCAGTTGACCTGTGATATTCTGTACAGCACTGTAGAAGGCCTTACATCAGCTCAGAATAGGTGTGGGTGGTTATGCACGTGCACATATGATTACTATGTTAGGGCTTTTCAGCTAATGAAGGTGTTATCCCCCCCCCCCCCTCCTCCCTTTTATATACGGTGATAAAGTGCACTCCCATGTACACAGATGTGTGTGTATAAATGAGTGTGTGTGTGTACTGGTGTACGACCTGACGGATGGAACAGCAGCAGCATCATGATACATGACAGTTCAGCCTCTCTGCTTGGCCTAAGATGTACGGATGGTATGCTGTGTAGGCTTTCTGACAAACCCTCTGTTTCACAGCCAGGTGGGGAAACCAAGCAAACGATCACTTTCCTATTCACTCACAGTAGGCTGCAGCCAGACCTGTATCTACTGCTAAACCAATCAAAACCCCGTTCTCTCACACACACGCACACGCGCGAGTAACCTAATAAAGATGCATGCTATTCCACTCACCTTGGCTGAGGTGAGGGAACGGCTCATCTAGGAGTGGCGATGGAAACACTATACCCTCTCATTTGTCTTGCTATCGTTCCTCTCTTCCTTCTTTTGGTGTCATTTGCTTTTGTGGAGAATGAGACGTGACGGGACACGACTGGGTGTTTCCTTAATGTGATAATGAAAAGGTCAGAATTACAGGATGGTGTATAGAGCCAGCGAGCAGATTCTCTCACCACAGAGATGTGAATTCAAACAGACAGTCACTCCTCTTCCAGTCACATATGATGAAGTGGTAGCCTTCTCTTCTGAGAGAGTGAGAGAGTGAGTGAGCTCATAAGCATGGTTTCTGTTCCATGAGGAAGTGCATGGGGGAACGAGAGAGAGGAAGCATAGCTATATTATCCCTACATCGCTGGTCTTGTTTGAGTCATTGGACTCTGTGGAGCAGATTTGAGGTGATTAGATCAGTCATATTAAACAGTCGTTTGCATCCAGGATCATTTTTCAGCCCAGAAGGAGCTAGAAGCCTGTTACAGCAGATGGAAATGGGATTTTCCACTAAGTTGCTGGAGGCCGGTTAAAGTGGATGTGAGTGTGAGTGTGATTTCTCCAGTAAGCTGTGTGGGATAGTAGCGGACGTGGCTAAAGGAGTAGCCAGCTTCACAATTATCCCTGATTCATCTGCTACAGTTGCTGCTAGGCTCTGAATCAGCATTACTGCTAATGGAGACACACTCGACTTTACATTCAGGGGAGAGGTGTGTGCACGTGCGTGCGTGCCCGCCGTTCAGTTGTCTCATGGTGTAAGGCTAAGGCAGGGCCAGGTATAGCCTGATTCATTAACACTCCCTCTGTTATTAGTGAAAAAGAAGTTGGGGTACGGCTTTGGGCTCAGGAACACGATTTGACACTATACCGGGTTAATAGAAGCTGTGTGAGACAGACATTTAGCACGCTGCATGGCCTTAGAGAGGATTAGAATGATTCAGCTGGGAAAAGAGCCAGCTTTGACTACAGCTTTCAGCACACATTCTCAACTTGCCCTTTTTTAAGCTCTGCTCCGCCACGATTAATTCACACACTGCAGTTCTTTCAATGTACAATATTTTTGTATATATAGATGTTCTTTTCTTTTTCTTTTTCTTTTTTAAAAGCTTGAAATGTCTCTATTTGATCATGGCGCTGCATGCCTTTTTTCCCGCTAATGTTTCAGGAATCAGAAAACCCTCAATTTGCTGGGAAATTGGACCATTTCTTCTCTGCAATTATTGAAATAAGGGAGTGGGGAGGAGGTACTTTGAAGCATACAGGCCTATTAGCAGGGGTTTTTGAAGCCAGTCGAAGCCCATGGCAATGATTTCACTGCAAACAAATGGAGACATGGTTAACTGTACCGTATAGAGACGTTGTATATTAAAGTACATTGGCAAGAGTAGGCTAAACACTGCTAAAGGCTCTCAAATAATACTATACTATACTGTAAGACTTTGTGATAAGGCCATAGGCCATACACTTTACATTTGCACTGTAAAATAACACACCTCCAATATTTTCCTTTTAAATTCCACATTTATCTGTCAAGGTTCCTATAGTTCAGTCAACACATATAAACCCCAGTGTGAAAGCCGGTCTTTTTCAGGAGAGAGAAAAGGGCACTTTTGTAGCGGGGGTGGGGGGGTGAAGGAGGGATCGAGAGTTTGAGGGGTGAAAGAGTAAAAGTCGGATCCTAATCTGATGCCATCTGGAGAAATGTTCAGGCCAGGGGTTGGTTGGTACAGGTCACGTCCCTTATGTAAACTGACAAATTCTTTACACACTTAATGGTATATCACATTCATACCACTGAGGACTGGCTGAGCGCGCGTGTGCGCCCCTGTCGCGCACCCGTGCGCGTGTGTGTATGTATGTGTTTTCACACTAACGCTTTATCGCATTCATGAGTTTTGGCTACGTGAGAGGGGTCGCGAAGGGCCACAGCTTATGGTAAGACCCTAATAAAGAAAAGAGATTGTGCCATTGTGGTTGAGAATGTGTTTATGTGCGTCTTGATGGGGCGCCTAGCTGGCTCTCTCTCTCAGGGAGGAGGGGGGCTGGGGGGGGGGGGGGGTATAATTCCTAGAGAATGTGTGAAATCTGAGGGACAGAACCGGGGAGGAGGGAGAGAGTGAAAAAGAGAGAACAATCCCAAGGAGCAGTGTCTGGGATGGTTATTGTGGCATAATGTGCGTGGTGACATTGAGCTGTGTGTGATGTTGAAGAGTTTGACCTATGCTGTTAACAGGAGTAAAGGAGTTTACCCCCCTGCTGTTTAACTATCACACCGCCAGGAGCTGGGGCTCATAGGCTACCTCATAGTGTTTGTGTGTGTGTGCGCGCAGGTGTGTGTGTGTGTGTGAGAGAATGGTATTTTCACTAATTCGGTTCCTTTTCAGAAGTGTAACTTGGTCCCAAAAAATCTTTTGATTTCACAAAAAATAATTCATTCTGTCATGTTCAACTTCATAAAAAAAACTAGTTTTCCCATCTCAAGGCGCACTACGCAGAAATCGCTCCGCCATTTCCTGGTTGCTAGAATTCTAATAGCTCGTCTTTTCAGTTTATGTGACAAAACAAGCAATTATAGTGTAGAGAATCATTGTACCATCTAAACTGCTGTGAAATATATTTTCCATATCCCAAAATATTGTATTTTCAGCTGTATAAAGCTTGTCTACAAAACCGAAAAGTAAAAGATGCAAAAACAAAACATAAGAACGGGAAACCTAGAAATAGTGCACATGGAACAGAATAACCGGCTTCTTAGACTTGCTTTCAATGAGAATGACAGATCTATAATTTTGTCAGGTCGCCCCAAAAGTTACATATTGCAACTTTAAATACAAAGATTATATAATAAGTGCCTATTAATTGCCAAATGAAGATGGGTTGACAATGTTAGCTTAAATCAGCCCTTAAACCCCCTTGTGACAGGGGGAATGGAAGCTTGTTGTGTGCAATTGAATGCAAAGTTTACAGTAAAAAATGTGTTTAAACATTTCTAGCCTGTCTATCTATGGGTTCAAGGGTCGACGTGTTAAGCTTGATCCGCTCAGTTTTCCACCCCAAAAACACCCCAAAAACACCCGAAAATTGCCAAAAAGAGTATGATTTGACTATTAGATGTTTCTTTTGTATATAATAAAGGAATGGTTTTACCATATGAACCCTTTACACTCTTGGGAATTGGCCCATATGGACAGGGCTGAATTGAACTGTGTCTTACAGAAGAAATATGAAAAAGCATATGCGTAACCATGGCAGCAACTGAAAGGAAACAGTGGAGATAATTTGAAAATGATGAGACCAAAGGTGAGTACACACCCGTTCGCCTGACACAAGACTGAATTGAAACATTCCACTGTTTGTTTTATGTGCATTTTACATTTACTGTACTTTCCGATACATCCAACAATATGATAAGACTGTTCCTTGGAAAATGTGGGGTAGGTGCAACATAAGACACAAAAATGACAAGGGCTTGAGAGAGGGGACTAACTGGTGTCTCCAAGTGGACACACACCTCTCCAAAGTGTGCACAGTTCCTAAGCAATTTCAATGCCCTTTTATGACTCTTCAACTATAAAGTACCTTTTTTTTTCTCGAGCTCTCCTAGCTGTGCCGCTGAGGAACTAGAGTTCCGTTTGGAACACAGCCCTGCCTCCCCGCCACCACACAATTACTGTTTTTGTTTACGCGATCCAAAAAACGGTACATTATAATCTCAATCTGGGTCAGGTGGGCATGATTTGAATGCTTGTTCTATTGGCAACACGACTAACCAAGTTATAAAATACGATCTTCCAGTGTTATTTCACAGAGCAATTCAGATAAACAGATCATCATTTTGGTGAGCATAGAAATGAGTCATGAGTGCATTCATGTTCCCCGGCAACTTTTCTTCACAATAAACAAACATAGGCTCATTCTGTTCAGAACAACCCAGGGTATTACCCCATGTAACTGCACATCAAACGAATTGATCAGAAACGTTGACACTGTATATGACATGCGTTTTGTGATTTGGAAACGGGAAGTGCACAGTTGGAATCACGGGGGTTTGGCTTGGTTGTATGACATCAACGTGGTATTTATTATAATCCTCAACATCTTGAGTTATCTTAATTTACCGCATTTCCTTCACTCAGACAACAAAAATGTTGCTGAAGTTGACTAATTACCAGGAGGGATGGGGGCAACGTCTTCTCGCGTTGCGGTGCTCAAGTTTATAACGGCTGTCAGTCAAAACCCATACAGAGCCAGAGTTCTGATGTCATGTATAGCATGTTACTGTGCAGCCACTACGTTCCAATTTAGGCACGTATCAGTGCCCAAATCTGCCCTTTTCAACCCGTCTACGAGTAAGAGTGTAAAGGGCTACGGCAAGAGTTCAGTTCAGGGTCGACCTTAAAACGAGGGACAGGCATAAATGAATCAGCAATCACATTTAATCAATCATAATCTTCAGAAGTGACTGCCAAAGCAACAAAATAACTGTGGCTTTACAATGATGGTGAAAACGTGAAGTTTTGAGGTTGAGTCGGTTCAAATCTTCCTAGAGGTCGCAGAGGGTGCACTGAGGGACATAAAATGCTGCATTTTGGCACAAGTCTTTATTTTTATAAAAAAATATATATATATATTCTCCATGTGGTCTATATTAAAGGGTACTTCATTTAATATTTTTTAATTCAATATTGGTGCACAATTTCTACTTAAAATGTCAAAAGGCACTCTTTTTGTGGAACGACCCAGAGAGAGTTTGTATGAGTAGTAGTCTGTAGGTAAACCGCTTTAACTCCCACTGAGATGAGGCAGAGAAGGTAAGAGACTACACACCTCTCTGGTCATTTCTAGCAATGGTTAGAGACTGACAATGTCAAAGAGAGAAAGCGATTACCTTCCCACTCTCCCTTTCTTCTCTCTACCACTCTCCTTCTCTGTCACTTAATTGCTCTTTTACCAGCTTTTACAGCCCACCTCTAATCCCCCCCTCCCTCTCTTTCTCTGTTGCTCTTTCACACTCTGTCCCCTCTTTCACTCCTCTCTCCCTCCTCCTCCCAGAGTGTCTTAAAATCTACCCGTTCTCTCCATCTCTCCTGCTTGTCTCCAGTGGCCCAGGGGACTTCCCCAGCCCGGAGCCCCAGACAGAGAGCCCATGGCTGGGGTGGAAGGTGCTGGGGTGGAAGGTGCTGGGGAAGTGCTGGGATGCATGTACACTCTGGCGGCCTATAAGTTCCCCATGGTGGGACTGTTTGGACTTGAGCCCAAGTCCACCGTATCCAACACCTCTCTCTCTCTGATATCCAGAGCAGTATTATGTATGCTAATTGTATCCTGTGTAGTACGCTACATCAATCAAGACTCATTATCTCTCTAGTCCAATCAGACAGAACAACATTGTTTGGCGAGAGAGTCGGGAGCGCTTCATAAGCAGGCCACAGAGACATTGTTTTCGCTCTACGAGAATATTTGAATGATATCAAATAGCTACTCGTCGCCACCGTGGTGATATTTACCAGAAATAGCCATGTCTGCGCTCAGTGAATCTTCCTCCGCTTCATAAGACATCTTTGGTTTTGGGAATATTAGGCTATTTCTGTTCCAGAATGTGAGTCTCTGTCTACAGACAGTAATAAGGAAAAGTCAAAACATAGAGAGCTTGATAAACAGCTTGGTTACCACAAGGGTTATTCGGCTGTCCCTATAGGAGAACCCTTTTTTGTTCCAGGTAGAACCCTTTTTGGTTCCAAGTAGAACTCTTTTGTGTTCCATGTAGAACCCACTGGGGAAAGGGTTCTACATGGAACCCAATAGGGTTCTACCTGGAGCCAAAATGGGTTCTTCAACTCAAAATCAAATCAAATGTATTTATAAAGCCCTTCTTACATCCGCTGATGTCACAAAGTGCTGTACAGAAACCCAGCCTAAAACCCCTTCTTCAAAGGGTTTCTCCTATGGAGACAGCTGAAGAATTATTTCCAGGTACTAGATAGCACCTTCTTTTCTAAGAGTGCAGTATATCTTGGGTGAGGAGGAAAACTTAACCAATAATCAATATTTTCGTCTCTTCTGCAACCCGGTGTATGAGAGTAAGTTGAAAGTCAGTGCACTCACCCACACGCACACATGCACTACACACACAAACACTTCTTGACAACAGGAACTCTTTTTAGCAGTAGTGTGTGACCCCCAGGTTCTTGCCAAGTGGCTGGGACTGGGGCCCTTTGGCTTGTGTGGTTTGTTAATGGACTCTTAGCCAGTCCATCTGTATTGTGTGGGAGAACAATCCAGTGAATGCAGCAAATTAATTTGGACACGGAATGGCTGCCACTTCACAGAGAGCCCCCTTGCTAAGGTGCAACTGGAGAACCAGAGAGGTCAGTCACACACAAAATGGAGGACTGACAGAAGTACATGGGGAAACACTCGGGTCTAACCCTTAATTGAATGGGGGGGGACATGGCTGACATTTTCCTTTGCTCCCCCTCTCTCTTTCACTCTTGTTGAACCCCCAGATGAGAGGGACAATGCTGTCGCCTTTTGTCTCGTTCCCCCACTCTTTTTCTCTCTTGCTGGCATTCTTTCAGCGATGGCAGCGGTGGAGATTGTGTGTGTGTGTGTGTGAGTGTGTGTTTGAGAGAGAGAGAGTGAGGAAGAGTTTCTAGCTGAGCTGTGAGTTCAGAGGTCAGCTTGTAGAGCCATGCTGGAGAGTCTGCCCTGAGATTGCCACTAAAGGAGGGAGGGCTGGAGATGATGGAGGGTGAGGGGCAAGCAGGGGAGGAGATAGCGGGAAAAAAGAGGGGAGGTTGTAGAAGGGGTGAAAGGAGTACAGGGTGTGGAGAGGAGTGATTTAAAAGAGAAAGAAGTGATCCAGCAGTCTGAACGTAGAGCCATGGCGTGGTACATGGCACGCAGGGTTCTGTTCAGTGCGCGTCCGCAGCACAGGGCTGAATGTGGGGCAGAAATAGACCGTTGTTCCTTCCTACGTCCCTGCAGAGTGGCGTGATGGGGTGTGCAGAGGACAGGAGAGGGGTGACCCTCTGTGACCCCAGGGGACCCACAGACGCCCGCCACAACCAGGGCTTTTGTCCAAGGACCCCTTTCTCTGACCTCTATGTTAGTCCTCTATGACCTCTATGTTAGTCCTCTATGACCTCTATGTTAGTCTCCTATGACCTCTATGTTAGTCTCCTATGACCTCTATGTTAGTCTCCTATGACCTCTATGTTAGTCTCCTATGACCTCTATGTTAGTCCTCTATGACCTCTATGTTAGTCCTCTATGACCTCTATGTTAGTCCTCTATGACCTCTATGTTAGTCTCCTATGACCTCTATGTTAGTCCTCTATGACCTCTATGTTAGTCCTCTATGACCTCTATGTTAGTCCTCTATGACCTCTATGTTAGTCTCCTATGATCTCTATGTTAGTCCTTTATGACCTCTATGTTAGTCCTCTATGACCTCTATGTTAGTCCTCTATGACCTCTATGTTAGTCCTCTATGACCTCTATGTTAGTCCTCTATGACCTCTATGTTAGTCCTCTATGACCTCTATGTTAGTCCTCCATGACCTCTATGTTAGTCTCCTATGATCTCTATGTTAGTCCTCTATGACCTCTATGTTAGTCCTCTATGACCTCTATGTTAGTCCTCTATGACCTCTATGTTAGTCCTCTATGACCTCTATGTTAGTCTCCTATGACCTCTATGTTAGTCCTCTATGACCTCTATGTTAGTCCTCTATGACCTCTATGTTAGTCTCCTATGACCTCTATGTTAGTCCTCTATGACCTCTATGTTAGTCCTCTATGACCTCTATGTTAGTCTCCTATGACCTCTATGTTAGTCCCCTATAGTGCTGTCCACTGAAATGGGACAAAGTCAGAGTTATGGGTAGCAGCTGACCTCATGTACAGGATATCAATATGAGACACACAATCAATGTGCTAATAGATAGTGTCAATAATCATCATTTATTTCCCCATGAAGTAAAGATGACGACATATAGTCACGATGCTCTGTGGCCCGTGGATCATGTTGTTGTCAGTATCATGCGCAAACCAACTCAAAAACCATGCCAAACCATGTATTTATATACACTGAGCAAAAATACAAACGCATCGTGCAACAATTTCAACGATTTTTGCTACGTTACAGTTCATATAAGGAAATCAGTCAATTGAAATAAATTGATTAAGCCTTAATCTATGGATTTCACGGGAATACAGATCTGTTGGTCACAGGTACCTTAAAAAAAGGTAGGGTCCCGGATCAGAAAACCACCGGGACCACCATTTGCCTCATGCAGCACGACACATCTCCTTCGCATAGAGTTGATCAGGCTGGTTGTGGCCCGTATACCTGGCGACCGTGTCAGCGTGATGCGCCCGGGCATGTCACAGGAGTCGCTAGAGCGCGATGGGACAAGGACATCAGCCCGGTATCGAACCAGGATCTGTAGTAACGCAGCTAGCACTGCGATGCAGTGCCTTAGGCCGCTGCGTCACTCGGTATGCCCATTTCTGGGATTTTTTATTTCAGCTCATGAAACATGGGACCAACACTTTACATGTTGCGTTTATATTTTGGTTCAGTGTACGTAGAAGTCTGCATTGACTTGTTAAAAAGCAGCGGAGAGGTAATGTAATCTGAAGGTATAGGATTATAAAATCTTGAGCTCTACGGGCTTTGGAGTGTTAAACTACTAGCTGGATTAGGTTTCTCCCTTAACACCTGGGTTTACTACCTGACACTGGTGATTGGGTGGTTAGGACTCTGGGACGATGTTAGTATGTCTGTGTTCGAGTCAACAAATGAAACAAGAAATAGGAGAAGTCGAGAGTTGTTATGCCCGTGTTGAGCTGTGGTCCCCTGGAGAGGGGGAGAGAGAGAAATAGAAAAAGGAGGGGGAAGGGGGGGGGGGGTAGAAAAGTAGAGGATAGTGAAGGAGAGGGAGGAAGAGGGACTGGTGTAGAAAGTAGAGGAGAGAGAAAAGAAGAGAGAGGTAGAAAGGAGGAGTACATGGAACATGTGGACGGAGGCGAGGTAAATGATAGAGTACAGTTAAATCAGGGTATGTAATTTGGGTGTTTGGTAATTACACTGGTTTAACAGAAAGTTGTCCATCCCTCTCCTGTGTGTGTGTATCTATGTATGTATGTGTGTGTGTGTGTATGTCTCACTGTAGATCCATCCAGCCCTCCAGTCCTCCCCTGCTGCTCACAGCTCATGTTTTCCACATTTAGCTCAAGAATCTCTCTCTCTCTCTCTCTGTGTGTGTGTGTGTGTGTGTGTGTGTGTGTGTGTGTGTGTGTGTGTGTGTGTGTGTGTGTGTGTGTGTGTGTGTGTGTGTGTGTGTGTGTGTGTGTGTGTGTGTGTGTGTGTGTGTGTGTGTGTGTGTGTGTGTGTGTGTGTGTGTGCGCTCAACACTCCTCAGTTGAATATCCCAGCACTTGGGCATCTCACATCATTCATCACTCCTGCTGTTAAAGTTTTTTACTATATATCCTGTCCACTCCCTTCAATTGGCAGGCTGGAAATACGGAGGAAAATTCTAATATATGTTTTTAATCCGTACATATGTCCATGAAATACGTTTATATTGGTGGATTGTGAGCCAAGGAGTTGGCGGGTACTGCATGATCTAGTGGTGATGCATTTTACCCCCAAAAACATGGCTCCCTGTGTGTGTGTGTGTGTGTGTGTGTGTGTGTGTGTGTGTGTGTGTGTGTGTGTGTGTGTGTGTGTGTGTGTGTGTGTGTGTGTGCATAAAATTGAATACGAGAGTGAGTGGAAATATGTGTATGTATTCATATGTGATAGTTAGGTCAGGGGTGAGACGGACAGTTTTAAAAGGAAACGTTACTTTTTCCTATAACATCAAAACAATTGAGAGATAAATCAAAAGGTTTTATATTCCCGTGCTGAGTTGATAGCGTCCACGTTAGCGAGGCAGGAAACCGGCAATAAAACCCAACAGATGGAACTAGTCAGGCCCGTATGATGTCACAGTAGGTATATACGCTCCAATGTATATACATGTTTTACTTATCGACTTCTCAAGGTTTTCTTATCGCCACAGCAGAGTAGGCCGTTGATGGAAGGACCTAGAGGGAGTGCAAGGTCGCAGTTTCAGACATCAGCCTCGTATGTGGATGTCTGGGGTGTTATCATTTCAAAACGCACACCTCCTGTTTATCCTGGAGTGTATGTGTCTCTTCTGCCGTGTATAGTGTAGTGTGACAGGATGGTCAAGTTATATGTACACACACACACACTTTGATATGCCTGTAGAGCATATTGCGTTCAACAATATATGTCAAAATACATTTTCAATATTCCCATCTCTAATTTCTTCGAAAGTTATTGAATGAAAAATAAGTTCTTGAAATCAAAAAAGGACTCGTATTACAGAGCAAGTGATGAAGCTTCATATGACACCAGTATTTGCTTTGTAGCACCTATAGATGAACAATTATGGAGTCTTAAAGGAGAACTGGGTAAGGCCAAAATGGCATGAATATGGCAACTTTAATAAATGATTCCTCAAATATGCTTTTTGATGCGAATGTCAAATATATGCCAACAATCCTTCCTCCAAATGTAAACCATTCTATGGGTTACATTTCATGAAAATCCCCCAAATCATGGTATTTCTGTGTCTGGGTTTCATGAGGAATCACTCACACTCAAACACACACGCACACGCACAGATTTCAGCAACTGCTCCCATTTGATCATCTATTCATTCACTCGTGGCTATTCCATTAGGTTCTGGATTTAGTTTGAGGTAGGTCAGATATCTAATAATTACATTACAGTATGTCCTGCATTTAGCTGTACAAATATATGCACATTATTACAGCTTCTATCCTCACCACATGTATCCGTGTGGAGTGTGAGGCCTTGTTGTCTTGAACGTTTATGTCCATTAGTCCTCTGACAGACTATGAAACATCATTTCCATACGCTCAAACTCTCACGTTAACACTAGGGGAAATGGATACAGCTGTATGTTGGCAAACCAGGAGTTTGGATATAGAGATGCCTGCTCCAGAGGATTGTGTGTGTGTGTGTGTGTGTGTGTGTGTGTGTGTGTGTGTGTGTGTGTGTGTGTGTTACAGCGTGCAGCTGCGTTAAGGTAGTGTTTAGATATGAAATCTCTCGCTGACGGCAGTGTCGTTCTGATTACACACCGTGCTGTTTGCTTGGCTTGGCTCTAGGAGACGTTGTCAAACATGGCTACATAACCCTTCCCTCTGCCACGGTGTAAATACCAGTTTAAAATGGACATATCCAGTGTCTGCCTCTCTTAACAGGAACACTCTCGCACATTTCCTGTTTAGTTTTGAGAAATCGTCCTCTTAATCAAGCACTAACCATGTTCCGCACGCGCACACACACACACACACACACACACACACACACACACACACACACACACACACACACACACACACACACACACACACACACACACACACACACACACACACACACACACACACACACACACACACACACACACACACACACACACACACACACACACACAGAGAGAGAGAGACATCACCAATGAGAGAGAGAGAGAGAGAGAGAGAGAGAGAGAGACCCATCACCAGTTAGAGAGAGAGACATCACCAGTTAGAGAGAGAGAGAGAGAGAGAGAGACCCATCACCAGTTAGAGAGAGAGAGAGAGAGAGACCCATCACCAGTTAGAGAGAGAGAGAGAGAGAGCCATCACCAGTTAGAGAGAGAAAGAGAGAGAGAGAGGAGGAGCTCTTCGTTCTATCCCTTCTCATGGACCCAGAACTCAATCGAGCATCTGACCAATTCCGCAAGACTTTAGTTCTGGGTTAACCGAGATTAAGATGAGCATACTGTGAAATATGTGTTGTCAGTGGTTCTGCTTCATGTTGAGAGGTCACTTATCGAGGGAACCAAAGAGCTGTCAAGGGCGAAACATAGAAAGAGCATATTTTCTTTGTCTTATTTTCCCTACACGTCTCTCCCTTTCCTCTTTCCAAATGATTGTATTCATTCTCACCTAGCATCAGGGGCCTTGGCTGTGCTCTCTTCCAGGCTCTGTGAAAACAGAGGGAGAACGAATGGGAGGTTAACGCTGCTCTCTGTATCCCTGTGATAAGTGGCTCCAGAGTGGCGTGGAAATATATTAACCCCCGTAATGTCAGCCAGAGTGACAGGCAGGACGGGGGAGAGAGACTCAATGCAAGACCAGGCTTGATGACAGAAGGGAGTAAGAAATATGGAGGTATGTTTTGGGGAGGACTGCTTTATGCGTGTGGCGGTAGATCGTTCTCTCGAAGGAGATATTCACAGAATCTGTGGATATGGAAGATGAGATCAGCCTAGGAGTTATGTTTCATATAAATGATACGAGGATAAGACAATTCTAACAGAAAGATATGGTGGTTGCAGGATGCATTGTGCGTGTGCGTGTGCGTGTGCGTGTGCGTGTGCGCGTGTGTGTGTGTGTGTGTGTGTGTGTGTGTGTGTGTGTGTGTGTGTGTGTGTGTGTGTGTGTGTGTGTGTGTGCGTGCGTGCGTGCGTGTGTGTGTGTGTGTGTGTGTGTGACCTTAGCTGGAGTAAGGGGATTTGGAGAACACACGCACACACCCTGTAGGTGCTGTTTATTCAGTGAGGGGTCTGTGAGTGTGTGAACCTTGGTCCTGTATGAAAGCAGTGTAATGTTAGTGTGCACTGAAGAGGGGGAGAAGTTGGGGGATAAAGAGAGCGAGAGAGGGGGGTGGTTTATTGTTTCTTTAACTTTTGGTTTATTATCTATTTAACTTGGTTTGGCAATGTTAACATGTGTTTCCCATGCCAATAAAGCCCCTTGAATTGAATTGCATTGAGAGTGTGTTTGCTACAGAAAGAGGACTGCCACTGAGAAAGGTTGAATCTACCATGTCCTCTTTCTCTCACTTTTTTCACTGCTCTACCTCTCCCCTCTCTCTTTCTTTCTCTCTTCTGTTCGTCATGTTCTACCAATCTCCCTTTTTCTCCTGCCCAGTTATACCTACCAACACACCAGTCAACAAATCAGTGTCCTCATGCCACCTCGTTGAGGTTCATGCTAATTCTGCATCGTGTTGATTTTAGTATTCACTCGAGAACGTTGGTGTTCTCAACTCCTACGGGGAGTTGGTTGGACAGTATCTCTTGTGCTTTACCTTTCATATATATATAAAAAAAAACATCCTCTGCACACCCCCCCGTTCTTACTGTAATTCATGGCCTTGGTCGGTATTGTGTGTGCCGTTAGTCCCACGTGGAAGTGCTTTGTCTCTCTGCGTATACCTCCGCCATGGCAGCACACTGATGATGTCATAAAGCCGCCGCAGCCTCGCTCGATCACCCGTGACATTTTCACGGCTGACGAGTCGCTGAATGGGCCTCGCATCGTCTCACCACCCTGAGAGTATTAATAATTCACTCCCCCCCCCCCCCCCCCCCATTAGATGTACCACATCACACACACATGCATGCACACACAGATTGTTGTCTTATCTGGTGTTGTACCTTTTCTGGCAGACAGACAGACACTCTAGTCTGGGTTTGTGCCGAGAACCACATTGTGTGGAGGAAAGAGAGAGATCCCTACGAGGCCATGAAGTCTTGATCCAGGTTGTGTTTGTGATTAAGGAGGTGTGTGTGTCATCTGGATCGGGAGCTAAAGAAGCCAGACACTCTTATCTCATCACATCTGATCCTATCTATGGCGACTTCACTCCCCACACTTCCCTCTAGCCTCGAGTCTCTGTTACAGTCTCTGTTACAGTCTCTGTTACAGGGTGTGTGTATGTGGGAGTGTGTGTGTGCGCGCGCGTGTGACGCAATCCCAGAATGGAACATCGTCGTCCGAGACCTTGTGGATAATCTTTGGAGTCTGTAGTTCAGCTGAGACGGATGTGCTGCTTGTTTACCCCTCTTTTCTTTCCTCTTTTGAGGGAGAGAACGACCGATCTGATCGGTTGTCCCTCCGCCTGTGTCCCTACACACTCTCTGTCAGTGGTAGTGGCTGTTCAATGCGGTAGAATCCCGAAGATTCAAAAGAGCGCATGTCGAGGTAACCATAGAACTGCGGTCATGCGCTTGTACCGTGTCGCACCGTTACGGAGGTATTTGGAAGTAACTTTCTATGAAGTCATAGGAAGGAGAACCGGGGTGGAAGGAATCCCATTCTACAGGTCGCCAGAACACTTCCATCTCTCGTCCCTCTTCCTGTCACATTCCCCGGGTGACCGCCGGTGTTCAGTCAGGAATAACGGGAGCAGACGTGTCTCACACACTCAGCCCTTCCTCTGCCCTAATGGCTCCCTGGGCTTCTCTTCTTCTGGGGTGCTTTATTTCAGACCGCCGATGAGGGACTGTTTTGTGTGTGTGTGTGTCCTGTCTTGTCCCGACCCCAGAGGAGGACAGTTTAGGGTGGTGTGTGGGGGACTTCCCTCATCACCGTGGTGATAACCGCTAAGTGTGTCCCTGGCGATGTCTGATATATGATCCCATCAGCCACCGCGGTAACCGTCAGCAGAGCGATGCAGATGAGCTAACAAGATGAAAAAGCGACAGGCGCGAAGGAGGACAGGGATGTGATCGATAGAAGAGAGAGTGGTGCACATTTGGGTAATGGACAAAGGATCATAAGTGGACCGGGTCAGAGGCAACTTCATTATCCAATACATCCTGCTTTCCTCAGTGTGTGTGTGTGCGTTTGTTTCATTATCCAATACATCCTGCTTTCCTCAGTGTGTGTGTGTGTGCGTTTGTTTCATTATCCAATCCATCTTGCTCTTCTTTCACTGAAGCCCATGTTAAGTGAATTAGAATAGGAAGGGGGAAACATGGTGAGTATCTGAGCCAACCTGAGGGACAGAGTAAAGACAGAGATACACTACATTGCCAAAAGAATGTGGACACGTGCTCGTCAAACATCTCATTCCAAAATCATGGGCATTAATATGGATTTTGTCCCCCCTTTGCTGCTATAACAGCCTCCACTCTTCTGGGAAGGCTTTCCCCTATATGTTGGAACACTGCTGCGAGGACTTGCTTCCATTCAGCCACAAGAGCATTAGTGAGGTCGGGCACTGATGTTGGGCAATTAGGCCTGGCTCGCAGTCAACATTCCAATTCATCCCGAAGGGGTTGAGGTCAGGTCTCTGTGCAGGGCAGTCAAGTTCTTCCACACCGATCTAAACAAACTATTTATGTTGAAACAGGAACGGGCCTTCCCCAAACTTTTGCCACCAAGTTGAAAGCACAGAATCGTCTAGAATGTCATTGTACGCTATAGCGTTAAGACTTCACAGACCATGAAAAACAGACCCAGACCATTATTTCTCCTCCACCAAACTTTACAGTTGTCACTAAGCATTGGAGCAGGTAGCGTTCTCCTGGCATCCACCAAACCCAGATTTGTCCGTTGGACTGCCAGAGGGTGAAGCGTGATTCATCACTCTAGAGAATGCGTTTCAACTGCTCCAGAGTCCAATGGTGGCGAGCTCACGCCGACGCTTGGCATTGCGCATGGTCATCTTAGGCTTGTGTGCAGCTGCTCGGAAATGGAAACTTATTTCATGAAGCTTCTGACAAACAGTTCTTGTGCTGATGTTGCTTCCAGAGGCAGTTTGGAACGCGGAAGTGAGTGTTGCAACCAAGAACTTACACACTACGCCCTTCAGCAGTCCGCGGTCCCGTTCTGTGAGCTTGTGTGGCCTACCTACTACCCAAAGCCGAATCCACTAATTTGAAGGGATGTCCACATACTTTTGTGCATGTAGTGTACATAGTCTTTATCGAACTCGTATGGTACGATAATACACTTGATCTGGGCTTGGTACATCTAATGCTTCAACCTCTCTGAATGTTAAATGGGCAATCTGGGAATGGTACATCCATTTTTAGACTTTTAAATTAATAAAATACAGCCATTGATTTTTGAATCCCAGGTTGTCCCTTATTTATTTTTTTATTTATTTAACCTTTATTTAACCAGGTAGGCAAATTGAGAACACGTTCTCATTTACAATTGCGACCTGGCCAAGATAAAGCAAAGCAGTTCGACACATACAACAACACATAGTTACACATGGAGTAAAAACAAACATATAGTCAATAATACAGTGAAAAAAAATAAGTCTATATACAATGTGAGCAAGTGAGGTGAGATAAGGGAGGTGAAGGCAAACAGATATATGTATAAATAAATAAAATATAAAAAGGCCATGGAGGCGAAGTGAGTACAACAGAGCAAGTAAAATAAAAACTAAAAAAACACTGGAATGGTTGGTTTGCATTGGAAGAAAGTGCAAAGTAGAGACAGAAATAATGGGGTGCAAAGGAGCAAAATAAATTAATAAATAAATACAGTAGGTAAAGAGGTAGTTGTTTGGGCTAAATTGTAGATGGGTTATGTACAGGTGCAGTAATCTATGAGCTGCTCTGACAGCTGGTGCTTAAAGCTAGTGAGGGAGATAGGTGTTTCCAGTTTCAGAGATTTTTGTAGTTCGTTCCAGTCATTGGCAGCAGAGAACTGGAAGGAGAGGCGTCCAAAGGAAGAATTGGTTTTGGGGGTGACTAGAGAGATATACCTGCTGGAGCGCGTGCTACAGGTAGGTGCTGCTATGGTGACCAGCGAGCTGAGATAAGGGGGGACTTTACCTAGCAGGGTCTTGTAGATGACCTGGAACCAGTGGGTTTGGCGACGAGTATGAAGCGAGGGCCAGCCAACGAGAGTGTACAGGTCGCAGTGGTGGGTAGTATATGGGGCTTTGGTGACAAAACGGATGGCACTGTGATAGACTGCATCCAATTTATTGAGTAGGGTTTTGGAGGCTATTTTGTAAATGACATCACCGAAGTCGAGGATTGGTAGGATGGTCAGTTTTACAAGGGTATGTTTGGCAGCATGAGTAAAGGATGCTTTGTTGCGGAATAGGAAGCCAATTCTAGATTTGACTTTGGATTGGAGATGTTTGATGTGGGTCTGGAAGGAGAGTTTACAGTCTAACCAGACACCTAGGTATTTGTAGTTGTCCACATATTCTAAGTCAGAGCCGTCCAAAGTAGTGATGTTGGACAGGCGGGCAGGAGCAGGCAGCGATCGGTTGAAGAGCATGCATTTGGTTTTACTTGTATTTAAGAGCAGTTGGAGGCCACGGAAGGAGAGTTGTATGGCATTGAAGCTCGCCTGGAGGGTTGTTAACACAGTGTCAAAAGAAGGGCCAGAAGTATACAGAATAGTGTCGTCTGCGTAGAGGTGGATCAGAGAATCACCAGCAGCAAGAGCGACATCATTGATGTAAACAGAGAAGAGAGTCGGTCCAAGAATTGAACCCTGTGGCACCCTCATAGAGACTGCCAGAGGCCCGGACAACAGACCCTCCGATTTGACACACTGAACTCTATCAGAGAAGTAGTTGGTGAACCAGGCGAGGCAATCATTAGAGAAACCAAGGCTGTCGAGTCTGCCAATGAGGATGTGGTGATTGACAGAGTCAAAAGCCTTGGCCAGGTCAATGAATACGGCTGCACAGTATTAAAGTATTAAAGATAATATTGTTGATATGTTTCTGTTTTGATTGACTGTTGGAATCCCTCTAGCTCACAGACATGCACAGGGCCGAAGGAAAGGGTAACATGCAATGAGTTGATGAATGACAAAACAGCTAGAGGTTTGCTTTTCTAATAAGAGTAAACAAATAACTTACTGATCTCGCTATTTTCTGTCTCTCTCTCTCTTTCTTTCTTTCTTTCTTTCTCTCTCTCGCTCTCACCCAATCTCTCTCGCTCTGGCTCTCTCTCTTTCTCTCTCCCGCTTTCTTTCTTTCTTTCTCTCTTTCTCTCTCTCTCTTTCTCTCTCTCTGTGTCTCTCTCTCGTTCTCTCTCTCGCTCTCACCCAATCGCTCTGGCTCTCTCTCTCTGTCTCTCTCTCTCTCTCTCTCTCTTGCTCTTACTCTCTTTCTCTCTCTCAGTAATAATGTTGTGGGAAGGAAACAGGTGTTTTCAGCCTTTGATATTCTCCTGAATCATTCACACATGCTTGAACTTGAACACACACACACACACACACACACACACACACACACACACACACACACACACACACACACACACACACACACACACACACACACACACACACACACACACACACACACACACACACACACACACAGGCTTCCTTAGAGGTATCTTCTGTTGAATTACACGTTCGAAGCCACAACCTCTCATTTTCTTCTTCGCTTCCCTCTCTGATGGTTCATGTATGTGTGCCAGAGTGTTTGCCTTATGCTTAAAGATCCGGGTTACACAGTCAAATCACCTCCCCAGACCTGTTTTCGGTTGACAATTATCTGATGCTCCCTGTTCTGCAATGCTTTGAAGTGGAACTATTTGCATAGTGGACCGACAGGTGTTAGTCTGTCTCTCTCTTTCCTTCTGCTTTATGCCCAAATAGATGAGGTCATCAAAAGCTCCAAGCACTGTGATCGTATGGCAACTTCCAGCAGCCTTGTGTGTGTGTGTGTGCTTTTGTGTGTGTGTGTGTGTTTGTGACTGCTATAGATTTTCATTGAGAGCTGCACTGCCTATGGAATTGAACAGCAGTTGTACACTTTGTGGTCTGCTACAGAACATAAGAAGAGTTTCCTCTGATTCTCAACGGTCCCGAACCAGAGCTGTCGCCCCCTAATAACATCTATCTCCTCTGTCTCCTCCTTTTCTCATCAGTAGTCTACGCATGAGAGCCTCTTCAATGACATTTGAATATCCTCGTGTGTGTCGTGCACAGTGTATTCTATCTGTAGTCTGGCTGTGCTCGCATCGCGCATGCGCGCACACACACACACACACACGCGCGCACTCTCTATCGGCTCGGCGATCTCCCATCCAGTCCACATGGAATGCTGTTAATGATTTTCAGACTCTCTCCCTTCCCTTCCCAGACTGCGCTGAACACACACTAGAGGTAGTATGCTAATGTGTAGAACACACACATAGTGTTGACATGAAAGCTAACGCTGTGTGAGGACACACACATATTGTTTTAAAATGTAAAACACACACATTTCTGCGTCTGTGTGCGTTTGCTTTCCCAGTGTGTGTGTGTGTTAGGACCTGTACTAAACTCGAGGAACAGTAAAATAGGAGAGCTGTTTCACTCCCCACCTCTAACCTGTCAAACATCACTAGCCGTGTCCAGGATGTGTATTTTGACAACCACTTGCGAAGAATTCTAGCACTGTGCATTTGTTCCCACCCAGGTGTGTGTGTGTGTGCGTTCGTGCTAGTCAAAATGTCCCTGCTGTTATTCAGAGAAAGTTGTTTTTCCGATGACTCCCAACATGACAACAGGAAATCCCAGAGTAAAACACTTTCTGCTTATATCCTGCTGCACAAGGCGTATGATTAGTCAAGTAGAGGGCCGGCAGAGACATGATAAAAACAGTAGACGATATCCCTTTACCCCTCCTTCCATAGGAGTTTAGATGATAGATTTATATATATCTTTTTTTTTTACTAGGCAAGTCAGTTAAAAACAAATTCTTATTTACATTGACGACCTACCGGGGAACAGTGAGTTAAGTGCCTTGTTCAGGGGCAGAAAGACCGATTTTTACCTTGTCAGCTCGGGGATTCGATCCAGCAACCTTTCGGTTACTGGCCCAGTGCTCTAACCACTAGGCTACCTGCCACCCTATAGGCATGGTGTGGTGATGGGAGACTACAAATAGTGTTTGTTATATGTTTTTAATGCACCTCATCCCCCATAGTTCTTCCAAACAGCCTCCAGACACTAAGTCATCCAGCAGCCACCAAACAGATGGACTCGGCCAGAAGTGACACCACAGGCCAGGCATCAACCCTGGACCCTGTCTGTGTGTGTGTGTGTGTGTGTGTGTGTGTGTGTGTGTGTGTGTGTGTGTGTGTGTGTGTGTGTGTGTGCGCATGCGTGTCTGTGGGCTTGTTTTGTCGTGCCTGCGAGCCACAGTGTGCTGTTATTAAGAACCCGTTAGGACCAAGCAGACGAGAAAACCACAGCGATGCAGAACACAAGACTACAGCGATGACAATAGCTTCTTCCCTGTAGTCTACCTGGATACTGGGGCTGTGTGTCTAATAGAGCTCTTTTGGTGCGAGCGGTACCTTAGCACTGACTAGCGTTAGGAGAAAATGACAACGGTTGTGCTTTGAAATATCTGTTGTTCATTCACTGCCTCTGCTCTTTTTGTGGGTCTGATAAAACAATAGATTTATAGAACGGGTGATGGAGAGAGGGACATAAATAAAACCGGTGAATGGCTGGTTGGGACGGACACTGCGTTACCTAGCAACGGACCCCAGCTTTGTTCCCGAGGAGTGCCATTGTGCCCCTCTTTTTCCTCTCCCTCCCTCTCGCTTTCCCTTCTTCTTATTGGTTTGTTTGATTTCCTCAAAAGGACTTGAGGGAGGAAAAGAGTCTGATGGGAGAAAAGAGGAGTGCGGTTTAGTATTCTCTGCGGTGGGGAGAGAAACTTAAGAAGTGTTAATAAACTTTATACTGAAAGACTCCGGGCTGGAAGAGACTGGGCTGGAGAGATGGAGGGTGGGAACGAGAGCGAAGTAGGGGCATAGCGAGCAGAGAGGAAGTGAGATTGATTTATAGATTTAGGTATAATGGGAAGGACAGAGGGAGGGAGAGGAAGAGACAGCTTGTATTCCCCTCTCCCCTCTCTCTCTCTCTCTCTCTTCCTCCCCCTCTCAGGTGTCCGTCAGTCTGTCAGTATTGCATGTTATTAAAGGCTGTTGGAAAGGTTAAATTCCTGCATGCCACAGATAGCCAGAAAGCCTGCTCTTCATATTTTGGGTGAAAGTTTGTCTGCTCGTCTCTGCTATGAGGACTGTGAGGGCAAGGTAGTCATGCAACACACTGCAGAACATTATGGATGAATGGGGATTATACCATTACAACACCATACGTTTCAATCGACCAGTGAAATATCTGTCCACAGTGTCAAGAGTGGCTGTCTTCACTTTTGGCAGTTCAGTCCTAATAACAGCATGATAATAGGCCTGGCGTGGGTTGTACAGTATGTCATAGACAGATGAGGGGGTGACACGCTCAACTAATGGGCTCCCGAGTGGCGCAGCGGTCTGAGGCACTGCATCTCAGTGCTAGAGGTGTCACTACAGACCCTGGTTCGATCCCGGGCTGTATCACAACCGGCCGTGATCGGGAGTCCCATTGGGTGGTGCACATTTGGCAAGGCGTCGTACGGGTTAGGGGAGGGTTTGATGGGGTATTATTATTTATTTATTTTCACTTTTATTTAACCAGGTAGGCCAGTTGAGAACAAGTTCTCATTTACAACTGTGACCTGGCCGAGATAAAGCAAAGCAGTGCGACAAAAGCAACAACACAGAGGTACACATAAACAAATGTACAGTCAATAACACGATAGAAAAATCTGTATATAGTGTGTGCAAGAGGTAAGGCAATAAACAGGCCATAGTGGCGAAGTAATTACAATTTAGCAATTAACACTGGAGTGTGCAGATGAGGATGTGCAAGTAGAAATACTGGTGTGCGAAAGAGCAGAAAAACAAAAACAAATATGGGGATGAGGTAGGTAGTTGGTTGGATTGGCTATTTACAGATGGGCTGTGTACAGCTGCAGTGATCGGTAAGCTGCTCTGACAGCTGATGCTTAAAGTTAGTGAGGGAGATATAGGTCTCCAACTTCAGTGATTTTTGCAATTCGTTCCAGTCATTGGCAGCAGAGAACTGGAAGGAAAAGCGGCCGAAGGAGGTGTTGGCTTTGGGCGTGACCAGTGAAATATACCTGCTGGAGTGCGTGCTACGGGTGGGTGTTGCTATGGTGACCAGTGAGCTGAGATAAGGCTGAACTTTACCTAGCAAAGACTTATAGATGACCTGGAGCCAGTGGGTTTGAAGACGAATATGTAGTGAGGGCCAGCCAACGAGAGCATACAGGTCACAGTGGTGGGTAGTATATGGGCCTTTGGTGACAATACGGATGGCACTGTGATAGACTACATCCAATTTGCTGAGAGTGTTGGAGGCTATTTTGTAAATGACATCGCCAAAGTCAAGCATCGGTGGGATAGTCAGTTTTACGAGGGTATGTTTGGCAGCATGAGTGAAGGATGCTTTGTTGCAGAATAGGAATCCGATTCTAGATTTAATTTTGGATTGGAGATGCTTTATGAGTCTGGAAGAAGAGTTTACAGTCTAGCCAGACACCTAGGTATTTATAGTTGTCCACATATTCTAAGTCGGAACCGTCCAGAGTAGTGATGCTAGTCGGGCGGGGGGGCGGGCGGGTGCGGGGAGTGATCGGTTGAAAAGCATGCATTTAGTTTTACTAGCATTTAAGAGCAGTTGGAGGCCACGGAAGGAGTGTTGTATGGCATTGAAGCTCGTTTGGAGGTTTGTTAACACAGTGTCCAAAGAAGGGCCAGAAGTATACAGAATGGTGTCGTCTGCGTAGAGGTGGATCAGAGAATCACCCGCAGAAAGAGCGACATCATTGATATATACAGAGAAAAGAGTCGGCCCGAGAATTTAACACTGTGGCACCCCCATAGAGACTGCCAGGGGTCCGGACAACAGGTCCTCCAATTTGACACACTGAACTATCTGAGAAGTAGTTAGTGAACCAGGCGAGGCAGTCATTAGTGAAACCAAGGCTGTTGAGTCTGCCGATAAGAATGTGGTGATTAACAGAGTCGAAAGCCTTGGCCAGGTCGATGAAGACGGCTGCACAGTACTGTCTTTTATCGATGGTGGTTATGATATCGTTTAGGACCTTGAGCGTGGCAGAGGTGCACCCGTGACCAGCTCGGAAACCGCATAGCGGAGAAGGTACTGTGGGATTCGAAATGGTCAGTGATCTGTTTGTTCACTTGGCTTTCGAAGACTTTAGAAAGGCAGGGCAGGATGGATATAGGTCTGTAACAGTTTGGGTCTATAGTGTCTCCCCCTTTGAAGAGGGGGATGACCGCAGCCGCTTTCCAATCTTTAGGAATCTCAGACAATACTAAAGAGAGGTTGAACAGACGAGTAATAATAATTAATAGGGGGTGCAACAATAGTGGCGGATAATTTTAGGAAGAGATGGTCCAGATTGTCTAGCCCAGCTGATTTGTAGGTATCAAGATTTTGCAGCTCTTTCAGAACATCAACTGTCAGGATTTGGGTGAAGGAGAAACGGGGGGGGGGGGCGGGGGGGTCTTGGGCCAGTTGCTGCGGGGGGGGTGCAGAGCTTTTGGCCGGGGTTGGGTAGCCAGGTGGAAAGCATGGCCAGCCGTAGAGAAATGCTTATTGAAATTCTCGATTATCGTGGATTTATCGGTGGTGACAGTGTTTCCTAGCTTCAGTGCAGTGGGCAGCTGGGAGGAGGTGCTCTTATTCTCCATGGACTTTAGTATCCCAACATTTTTTGGAATTAGTGCTGCAGGATGCAAATTTCAGTTTGAAAAAGCTAGCCTTTGCTTTCCTAACTGACTGTGTATTCCTGACTTCCCTGAAAAGTTGCATATCGTGGGGACTATTCGATGCTAGTGCAGTCAGCCACAGGATGTGTTTGTGCTGTTCAAGGGCAGTCAAGTCTGGAGTGAACCAAGGGCTATATCTGTTCTTAGTTCAACATTTTTTGAAAGGAGCATGCTTATTTAAGATGGCGAGGAAAGCACTTTTAAAGAGCAACCAGGCATCCTCTACTGACGGGGATGAGGTCAATATCCTTCCAGGATACCCGGGCCAGGTCAATTAGAAAGGCCTGCTCGCATAGTTTCCTCAATAAACACTTGCTGTAAGCCAAGGAGTCATCCCCTAGTATAGACATGGTAAAAAGGTTCAGCACTATAACAGTATCTCACTTTCAAGAGAGACAAGACACACGCACGCACGCACGCACACACACACACACACACACACACACACACACACACACACACACACACACACACACACACACACACACACACACACACACACACACACACACACACACACGTCACCTTTCACATAGTTTCAGAGCTGGAAATGTCTCAGACTGACGTCGAGCTGCAAAAAGAACAGAGTTCTAGGTCACACACGTTATGGCGTGGACCTTTAGCAAGACAGAGAGAAGGAGCTGGAGAAAGAAGAAATTCAGAGAAACTTTATTCACTGGTCTTTGTGAGAGCCAATCGAAACAGACTCTCAGGTTGTAGGTCCAGTCTATTTCCCATGAGCCTCTACGACTACCTGAGAGAGTGAGACAGAGAGAGAGACGGAGAGAATATCTAGGGCAAGTATGACCCCTTTTTTCATTCCCAAACTTCCCCCTGCGCTTCTCCTCCCCGTCTTCTCAGTACAAAAATAGAGAGTGGTATCATGACAGGAAAATGGGTCTTTGGGTTGCTGCCAATAGCTCTTTTCTCTGTCTGTTATTTTCCCATCAGGTTTGACAAACCTTATATTGTATTTAGCTGAGAAAACATGCTTGAATAAATTGCAGTCTCTGTGTGTGTGCGTGCATGTGTGTGTGTGAGAGTATTGTTCTTTACCCCTGTGTTTGCTTTAGAAACACGGTGTGATCGAATTAAATCATCTGGGGCATGAGCTGAGAGATCAGAGCAGAGGAGAACCAGCTGTCTGTCTGTCTCTCTCTCTCTCTCTCTCGCTCTCTCGCTCTCTCTGTGTGTGTTTCAGAATCTTGGGGGAATAGAGGGGAATGGAAAAGAATGCATGGATAGAATCTGGAATGAAAGAAGCCTTTCCTCTGTGTCCCCCATAGAGGAAGTTCACATTTGACCCCTTGGGTTGTGCTCCCTTTACTTTCAAGGTTATCCTTTGCGATGGACACACACACACACACACACACACACACACACACACACACACACACACACACACACACACACACACACACACACACACACACACACACACACACACACACACACACACACACACACACACACACACACACACCAGGTCCCAGCTGTACCCCATCTCCCATTCTGTTTTCTCTCTGTGTTCAGTGGCTATGTCGGCTCTCATCGCATGAATTTCATCCTGATGCCGCGTTGCAAAGGAATGAAATTCTGAGTAGGCAAGACACTCCGGAAGGATTTAAAAACCTTTTTTGTTGTTGTTTTTACTCCCCCCCCCCTTCCTCTCCTCCTTCTCATCTTCCTCATTCTCTCTCTGTGTGATCAGAATGATTCTGCTCTCTTGACCTAACACTCTTGCCTCCTGGACTTCAATGTAACGTTCTGTTGTCTCGTATGTGCATCCAGTTGTCTCACCAAGTTCCTGTGAAAATACTGGACTGACACTGCTTCTTTTCTCCTCCATGGTTCTGTATTGTAATAGTTGATGAGAGAAAGAGTGAGAAGGGGAGGGGGAGGATGGGTGGGGAGATATCTGTATCTGTAAACAAAGCGTATATGCTGTGTTGCGTTACCATTGACTTCAGGTAATTAAGCATCTCTGAACCAACGGCTTATAACAAAGCTCATTCTCAAAGGGGGGGGTTAATGACACTAACTCATCCTGCTTTGTTACTGTGTGTGTGTGTGTGTGTGTGTGTGTGTGTGTGTGTGTGTGTGTGTGTGTGTGTGTGTGTGTGTGTGTGTGTGTGTGTGTGTGTGTGTGTGTGTGTGTGTGTGTGTGTGTGTGTGTGCGTGCGCAGTAGATTGTGTTCTGTGTGAATCAACAAAGAATCTTACAGGCCAATTACAGAACATCTCTCATAAGTGAGCCTTTTTTTTTTACATCTGTTTGTGTCCTATTTCTTGTTTCATGAGCTGAAATGAAAGATCCCAGAAATGTTCCTATACGCAAAAAAACAGCAACAATTTCTCTCAAATTTTGTTCCACAAATTTGTTTACATCCCTGTTAGTGAGCATTTCTCCTTTGCCAAGGTAATCCATCCACCTGGCAGGTGTGGCATATCAAGAAGCTGATTAAACAGCATGAACATTTTGTCACACAGCACAATGCCACAGATGTCTCAAGTTTTGAGGGAGCGTGCGATTGGCATGCTGACTACAGGAATGTCCACCAGAGCTGTTGCCAGAGAATTGAATGTTCATGTATCTACCATAAGCCGCCTCCAATGTCATTTTAGAGAATTTGGCAGTACGTCCAACCGGCCTCACAACCGCAGGCCACGTGTAAACATGACAGCCCAGGACCTCAACATCCGGCTTATTCACCTGTAGGATGGTGTGAGACCAGACACCTTTTTGGTTCCAGTTAGAACTCTTTTGGGTTCCATGTGGAATGTTTTAGATACCACCTTTTTTTCCAAGAGTGTAGGGTCTTGACCTGACTGGAGTTCGGCCTTCAGCGGGCAAAGGCTCACCTTCTAAAAATAGTTGTTAAAAAAAGTTACATATTTGAAATTTAAATTGTTTACATTTTTGGTCAGTATAGAAACTGTGGACAATGCTCTACAGACTAGAGGATGTGTGTGTATGTATGTGTCAGCCTCTGTGGTTGTGAAATAGTCACCCACGTCTCATTTATCCTGACTCACTCTACCACAGAATAAATAAGAAAGAAAAAAAACAAGGGCCTGATTTCAGAACAGGCTCTCTACTCTCCATCTTGGCTTGATGGTAGTTCAAAGACATGAGCAGTTTCCCCCTCATACAGCCCCAGTCAGTCTAACCCCAGGCGACTGGCGGTTCTGTCTGGATCCAGCGTGGCTCTTATGCTGGATAAACAAGATCCTGACACCTGAAGAGCTCTATGCCTCCCAGGGGTATCTGTCACACCCTCACACAAGCGCTCAGGTACACACTCTCTCAAAACACACACCGAGTCACACAGACACACCTGGTCCAGCTTCGTCATCCCCTCCAGCGTACCTGGGAAGGCTGTCAAGTCACACACACACCTGCCGGAACTGCCTAGCGTCTAGCGTGGTGGTACAGTAGGAGGTACAGTTGTACCCCTGAGGGGGACTGAGTTGGTGGGGTTTGGATGTCGGCAGCTCTGACGATGGACCCCCGTCCTCGTTTCTTTTTCACGCTCTAACAAACTCTGCTCTGTCTGTGTGCGATCGAACACAAGTCGCCTGTAAAGCCGGAATCATCCCTCCCCCAAGGCGACAGGGAGATAGGAGAAGAATAAAGAGAAGATGATTGGCATGACGGTGTTTACCCTAAACAAATCCATTACCCAGGAATGTACCCATGTACCCAACTCTCCTCCCGCCTCCTCTACTTTTCTGTCAGATGACACACACACGCACAGACACACGCACACACAAAGTGACAGAAGCACATACTTGCACATTTCTGTCTGTCATAAAGTGAACGGGTACAGACATGATTATGAATGATTGCCTTCAGCACTGGGGATATGAGGCTAAGCCTCAGATGCCACCCAGTGTGTTTGTCTGTGTCTCTCTCTCTCTCTGTCTTTGTGTGTGTGTGTGTGTGTGTGTGTGTGTGGGTTTTTCCCTTCTACATGTATAGATGTAGAAGGGAAAGAAGGAAAAGGGGACAAGAGTGTGTTTGACTGTTGCAGTCAGTGCATTCCTCCTCTCCCACAGAGAAGTCTGGGAAAAGTGTGTGAGACGCTCGCTCGCTGTCTCACCAAGAGGGAGGAAAGCCAAACCAGGCCAGAGAAGGGTGTGCCGGTGTTTGTCCCCGATCGGATGACTCTCCACGTCTGAAAATCTAGACCTGGAATGTCTGTCGGAGCAACCCTGTAGATCCACAACATGTGTGTGAATATATGTGTGTATGTATAAATATAAGCCCCGATCTGTGCATTTGTTTGTGTGTGTGTGTATGCTAATGTATGTGTGTGTCTGTGTGTGTGTGTGTGTGTGTGCTACTGTTTGTGTGTGTGTATGCTACTGTATATGGGTGTG
This sequence comes from Salvelinus fontinalis, assembly GCF_029448725.1. NCBI lineage: Eukaryota > Metazoa > Chordata > Actinopteri > Salmoniformes > Salmonidae > Salvelinus > Salvelinus fontinalis. The sequence goes on from NC_074668.1 coordinate 43,239,846, forward strand.
TGTATGCTAATGTGTGTGTGTGTATGCTACTGTATGTGTGTGTATGCTACTGTATGTGTGTGTGTGTATTCCACTGTTTGTGTGTGTGTATGCTACTGTATGTGGGTGTATGCTACTGTGTGTGTGTGTGTTACTGTATGTGGGTGTGTGTGTGTTACTGTATGTGGGTGTGTGTGTGCTAATGTTTGTGGGTGTGTGTATGCTAATGTTTGTGTGTGTGTGTGTGTATGTTACTGTATGTGGGTGTGTGTATGCTCATGTTCATATTAACACAGAAAGCCCAACTCCGCTCTGTTAAAAGGGGTAGTAACCGAAAGGTTGCTGGATCGAATCCCAGAGCTGACAAGGTAAAAATATGTCGTTCTGCCCCTGAACAAGGCACTTAACCCACTGTTCCCCGGTAGTCCGTCAGTTGTAAATAAGAATTTGTTCTTAATTGACTTTCCTAATTAATAAAAATAAAAAATAAAGCCAGGATTGTATTCATTTAGAGAAGACTGGGCTGGGCTTATTATTCAGGGCTTATTATTCAGGGCTTATTCAGGAGAAGTCTTAACAGGACCTGGAGAAAGGCAGTATGAATTCCCCAGGAGCAAATATCTAATTAGAGTGTGTCCAATTATAATTATATATGGAAACACAATACCAATTTAAGAGACAGCCCATGTTGAATAAGGAATGGAAAATGCTAGAGAGAATATTTTCTCAATATTACAAATAAGAGATTGGCCAAGAGTGAAACTATTTTACACATATTGGATTTCAGCCTCTCTCACAGACACGTGTACCTAAGTATGTGTGTGTACACTCTTTAGATGGAACCAGATGTTTGTGTTTCTAATGAGCGGTAATCTCATTTTGAAGGTGAGATTACACACACATATGGGATTGGGTAAAAATCAGACTGTAACTCGTTGGACTGTCATTCAGGGACTGTATATGAGATGCAGAACACATAACTTATCAGATATCATTATAGTGCATATGCTCCCACTGTGTGTGTGTGTGTGTGTGTGTGTGTGTGTGTGTGTGTGTGTGTGTGTGTGTGTGTGTGTGTGTGTGTGTTAACCCCCCCCGCACAATGTCCTCATGTAGCCACAGCACAGAGCATCTCAATGCATCTTCCAGTGATGACTGGGGCAGGCACTTCGACGCGGATCGCTTACCAGATGTAAACAAAACTGTCCGGGTAAAGCAAAAAATAACAACAGAAATATAGATTTTGGATGAACTATCTCTTTAAACACCAGGAAGGAATTTTAGAAAGAGATTTGGAAGGAAGCACCAATCAGGCACTAGAGCCCACAGTAGTGTGTGTTCCATCCTCTCATTTCCAGTGTGTCCCTAAAGCCAGATATTTCCAGTTCTGGCCAAGACAACAATGTGTCTCTACTGGATAAAGATGCTAATGAGGGAGTGACAGAGGGAGTGACAGAGGGAGTGACAGAGGGAGTGACAGAGGGAGTGACAGAGGGAGTGACAGAGGGAGTGACAGAGGGAGTGACAGAGGGAGTGATAGAGGGAGTGACAGAGGGAGTGACAGAGGGAGTGACAGAGGGAGTGACAGAGGGAGTGACAGAGGGAGTGACAGAGGGAGTGACAGAGGGAGTGACAGAGGGAAGACAGAGGGAAGACAGAGGGAAGACAGAGGGAAGACAGAGGGAAGACAGAGGGAAGACAGAGGGAAGACAGAGGGAAGACAGAGGGAAGACAGAGGGAAGACAGAGGGAAGACAGAGGGAAGACAGAGGGAAGACAGAGGGAAGACAGAGGGAAGACAGAGGGAGAGATGAAAAGCAGGACAGACTGAAACAAGCTGAGCAGGAATCCGAGAAGGCATTCTAATGTCCTCCAATTATCAATCGCCTCCTGACGTTTAAACGGGGAATAGTCTGTGTTAGCCTGCTGTGTGTCCATGTCGGTCCTCTAGCAAGTGATGCCGTGTCCGTGAGACTGTTAGACTGCCTGTTGCTACATTTAAATGAGCTATATGAGACGGCAAATCCCGGTAAATGCTAGATAATGCAACACCTAAGGATGTCGACGTGTGTGTCTATATGTGCGTCTTACGCGTGTGCGTTTGATCCATGGAATGTCTTTTCTAAAATGGTTGAAGGCTTGTAAAGTAGATTAGGTGAGTTGGTAGGGTAAAGTTAGCCTGCATTGGCTTTGGGCTTGTGGAGATAATTGGCCCTCGGGGAACCGTGTGTGTTTCCCGGAATGTGGTGTGTGTGACAGAGCCTCTCCCAGTTATTAAGAGCGATGAACAAATTAGGAGGCTCAGTAGCTTCCTTTAAGGCGTTTCTTCCTATTGCAGAATACATTCTCTCTACTGTAGCCTTTTCACCCATGTGTAGATTGAGTTATTTTCTGCTTACTGTGCTTTCGGATTACAAGTATAAATAGGTGCCCTGGACCTCCATTACAACAGCAAGGCTTCACAAATCATTTGTCACAATAATGGTCAATGTAGGAATGATCAAGTCTTATACTGTGCACTGTACTTTGTGTGGCCGACGAGGTAAATGGACAGAATCCTGATAGTGCCACACGCGTTGGTTAACTAAACCCATTCAATAGGTCTGCGCGTGTACCATCAACGGAAGGCTGCTCTGAATGGGAATGTCCCTTCTGCTCATTCTAATTCTAGGCCTTCTTCAGCCTCCTCTAAACCCAGGAGATTTACTCAACATTTGTTTGGGAGGCTGGTGAAATTTGTGAAAGCTTTTCGCTCTGGTCTCTTATCCTGTACTTTCTCATTCTGCCAGAGTTCTGCCTTTTAATTACAGCCCGGAGAGTGAATCGGGTGTGTGTGTGTGTTTCGGTGTGTGTGTGTGTGTGTTTCGGTGTGTGTGTGTGTGTTTCAGTGTGTGTGTGTGTGGTGTCTACCAGTGGGAATCTGGTCTCAGTTTAAATGAGACTTTGAGAACAAAAGCATTCCTGCATAATGTCACCACACAGTCACAAGTACTCTTACACGTCCTGTAAATAGGAGAAAGGCGAGCAGAGACGTGTGTGTGTGCGTGTGCGTGCGCACCCTTGCGTGTCACCTGGCGTCTGTTCTGTGGTCGCGCATACCTGAGGTATTCTCAAAAAGTTGTCAACGCTTATTTGATTTGGTCTGGTACGGTATGTGACTACCTCGAATCCCTGACGTGTCGCAAGGTCAAAAGGTCACTAGCCTACACCGCCTGAATACCTGCTATTGTCTGGATCCTCAACCCTGTTTACGCAGCATACGTGACAGTTCATCCCAGACCCACCCGTGCAGTGTGTGTTTTGTGACAACAACCCGCCCGGTCTTGTACACTGCGCTTTGTGTGGCTAACATTTCTATAGCACCGTTCACCCGTGTCATGTGCGCTGCGTCCCTTTGCGCGTTGGCTTGCTGCTCACGTCTCACACCAGTGACATTACCGTGCCAGCTGGGAGGGCTGGCTGGGGTGGACTGAGCATGCTCCAGAAAGGGCTGTCGACCAAGCTCCAGTACACGCCATGGCTGATCCTTAGAACATCATTGATTGGCCGGGGAATCCGTGACGCTGGACTGGTTCGTCAAGTCTGAACGAGGCTGGATGAAATGCATCGGGTCATGGCGTTACGTTCGCCTATGCCTGCCGTCTAAGCGCTGCTCTCTTTGAGAGGCTTTAGGTCGGCTGTTTTTTTTGCTGTTGAATGCATCATTCGGGGCCGTTTGCGTTCTGAAGGAATGTTCCTTTCCTCTCCTCCCTTTATTTGGGCTGTCTTCCCTTCTTTCTGAGGCGGTCCAGATGGAGAGGTGAGGATAGGGAAAGAGGCAGAGAGAGATGGACTACTGCACTCGTTTGTGTGTCTACGATTACCCCCACCCCTCCCTTCCCCCCCACCCTTTTCTTCCTCTGCTTGCTTCGTTTATTCTTCCTCAGTGTTTATCTTTTCACGGGCGGATGAAAGGATGACAAATCTCTCTCTGTCGGTGTGTGTCTCTCCTCTCTCCCTTTCTTTCTCTCTTCCCCCCCCCCCCCCCCCTACATGTTCTAAAGACTAGCTTAACACATCTGGTCACTGTTTGAAAAGCCACTGTTGTTCCAGTAATTAAGCTTGAAAAACAAGCAAAATAAACTTCTTTTTTTTTTTACACACACACACACACACACACACACACACACACACACACACACACACACACACACACACACACACACACACACACACACACACACACACACACACACACACACACACACACACACAGAGCCACCTCCAGTTTTAGCAGCTTGGGCAGGAAATCTTTGGCTTTAGAGAAAGTAGGAACATACAGACATAGGCTTAGAGATGAGCTGTACTTGTGAGACTGTGTGTGTCTGTGTGTGTGTGCGCACACGCATGTGCGTGTTAATGCACATTTAACTTTGTGTGTGTGTGTGTGTGTGTGGGTAAGAGAGTATTCATATGGAGCTGACTACAGTATGATCAGTGTTACACTAAGACATCAATCACTACAGACTAGTTGACAGTCCTCCAACCCACAGCTCTCCTGCTCACAGCTCTCCAGCCCCACAGCTCTCCTGCCCACAGCTCTCCTGCCCACAGCTCTCCAGCCCACAGCTCTCCAGCCCACAGCTCTCCAGCCCACAGCTCTCCAGCCCACAGCTCTCCTACCCACAGCTCTCCTGCTCACAGCTCTCCTGCCCACAGCTCTCCTGCCCACAGCTCTCCTACCCACAGCTCTCCTGCTCACAGTTCTCCTGCCCACAGCTCTCCTACCCACAGCTCTCCTACCCACAGCTCTCCTACCCACAGCTCTCCTGCTCACAGCTCTCCTACCCACAGCTCTCCTACCCACAGCTCTCCTGCTCACAGCTCTCCAACCACACAGCTCTCCTGCCCACAGCTCTCCAGCCCACAGCTCTCCAGCCCACAGCTCTCCTACTCACAGCTCTCCTACCCACAGCTCTCCTACCCACAGCTCTCCTACCCACAGCTCTCTTACCCACAGCTCTCCTGCCCACAGCTCTCCTACCCACAGCTCTCCTACCCACAGCTCTCCTGCCCACAGCTCTCCTGCCCACAGCTCTCCTGCCCACAGCTCTCCTGCTCACAGCTCTCCTGCCCACAGCTCTCCTGCCCACAGCTCTCCTGCCCACAGCTCTCCAGCCCACAGCTCTCCTACCCACAGCTCTCCTACCCACAGCTCCCCTACCCACAGCTCTCCTACCCACAGCTCTGTTGCCCACAGCTCTCCTGCCCACAGCTCTCCTGCCCACAGCTCTCCTGCTCACAGCTCTCCTGCTCACAGCTCTCCTGCCCACAGCTCTCCTGCTCACAGCTCTCCTGCCCACAGCTCTCCTGCCCACAGCTCTCCTACCCACAGCTCTCCAGCCCACAGCTCTCCTACCCACAGCTCTCCTACCCACAGCTCTCCTACCCACAGCTCTCCTGCCCACAGCTCTCCTGCCCACAGCTCTCCTGCTCACAGCTCTCCTGCCCACAGCTCTCCTGCCCACAGCTCTCCTGCCCACAGCTCTCCTGCTCACAGCTCTCCTGCCCACAGCTCTCCTGCTCACAGTTCTCCTGCTCACAGTTCTCCAGCCCACAGCTCTCCTGCCCACAGCTCTCCTGCCCACAGCTCTCCTGCCCACAGCTCTCCTGCCCACAGCTCACCTACCCACAGCTCACCTACCCACAGCTCTCCAGCCCACAGCTCTCCTGCACACAGCTCTCCTGCACACAGCTCTCCTGCCCACAGCTCTATTACCCACAGCTTTCCTGCCCACAGCTCTCCTACCCACAGTCCTCGTGCCCACAGCTCTCCTACCCACAGCTGACCTACTCACAGCGCTCCTGCACACAGCTCTCCAGCCCACAGCTCTCATACCCACAGCTCTCCTGCACACAGTATATGGGCATCTTAAAACAAAATAATTTGAACCTAACAGTAGGTTTGTGTGTGTCTTCCTCCGTTTCTGTGATTGGCGTCTCTCTATGTGGTGGCTTATCTCCCACTAGGCAGCATGTCAGGCTGATCAAACGCTCACTGCTCAGTCAGCTGATTATACAGGCTGGCGAGTAGATAACCCATGATAAGATCCCAGATTATTCTGCGGCGGACCACCGACCTATCACCCTCTGTCTCCAGACAGACTTACAGAGACTCCACTAGCTCGACATCTCCACCCGTGTATGGTACAACATCAGGGAACACACTGTTGTGCAGAAATTGTACAACTCTGACAATCCCACAGACATTCCCTTTGTGTGAGATCTGCAGAGATGGAGTCTGTGTGAATTGCCTTGTGGTTGAATGAGCTCACTAGACCACTGATGTAAACTAGCTCATGGGGAAAAGATTTCACCACTGTGAGCCAAATTAGCACAGGTATACAGTATTTGTCAGTGTGTGTGTGTGTGTGTGTGTGTGTGTGTGTGTGTGCGTGTCATTCAAACCGAATAGTTAGACAGGCAGTGTGATTGTCCTGCCCTTATTGAGTCATGCCAGCCTGCACACATGAACATGCACAGCCACACACACAACCATTGCAGACATCCCATCCTAATCCCCACACCTATCCTTATCTAAACAATGAGAGAGTGAGTGAGTGAGTGAGTGAGTGAATGAGTGAGTGAGTGAGAGGGGAGTGAGGGTGGGTGAGGGGGAGTGAGGGGGAGTGAGTGAGTGAGGGGGAGTGAGTGAGTGAGGGGGAGTGAGTGAGTGAGGGGGAGTGAGTGAGTGAGGGGGAGTGAGTGAGTGAGGGGGAGTGAGAGGGGGAGTGAGTGAGTGAGGGGGAGTGAGGGGGAGTGAGAGGGGGAGTGAGGGGGAGTGAGAGAGAGAGGGGGAGTGAGAGGGGGAGTGAGAGGGGGAGTGAGAGAGAGAGTGAGGGTGAGTGAGAGAGAGAAAATATAGATATATGTCCTCACAGCTTAGAATAGATGGAGATAACATGAACATAACGTGTGTCCTGAGAGGAATGCCAGTAGGCAGGGTGGAACACGGTGGCAGTGTCACGGGCCATTTTACACAGCTCACCAACTGCACACACCCAACAAACCAGGCCGCTTTCCGGAAGAGACATAGCGAAGTGTTTATTGGTTTGGCGAGGGACAGACAGACAGACAGCTGAACAGGCTTTATAGGGTTCCACATAAACACCCAAAGGTGTGTGGGGGGGAGGGGGGGGGGGGGGGGGGGGATAGAGAGAAGACACTTGTATTATTGGGTTCCCTATAAAGACTGGTGGGATGCTCTCGTGGTTAGAACATATGACAGTATTCCCCCGGGAACTGGATGGCTGTACCAGACGGCTCGCCTTTAAAACCACTTCCCCTTCCAGCGAGAGCGGGACATTTCGAGTGAGACTGGGTGTGTGTGTGTTGCTTGGCTCATGTTGCCCAGATATGTATGTGTGGATGAATAGAGGCTTTCTTTAATAAGGGCGTTGATCTAAACTATTATTGCTGTCAACATTCACCGTTTCCTGCTCAACCTGATTGTGTTTTAGTAAATATGTCACAGTACGCTGAATCTATGATGTCATACAGTTAGCGCTTCTCTTCCTCCCGCTCTCACCCTATCTCTCCTCCTTGCTACTTTCCCTGTCCCTCTTTTTGTTTGTCTGTCTGTCTGTCTCTGTCTGTCTCTGTCTGTCTCTGTCTGTCTCTCTCTGTCTGTCTGTCTCTGTCTCTGTCTGTCTGTGTGTCTGTCTGTGTGTCAGTCTGTGTGTCTGTCTGTGTGTCTGTCTGTGTGTCTGTCTGTCTGTCTGTCTGTCTGTCTGTCTGTCTGTCTGTCTGTCTCTGTCTGTCTCTGTCTGTCTCTGTCTGTCTCTGTCTGTCTGTCTGTCTGTCTGTCTCTGTCTGTCTGTCTCTGTCTGTCTCTGTCTCTGTCTGTCTGTCTCTGTCTGTCTGTCTGTCTGTCTGTCTGTCTGTCTGCGCAAGTGCCTTAAGCCATAGTCCAGAAAGGTCCCTGCTGGCCGATGGTCAGGTTTATCAAAGTGTGTGTCTCTCAGCAGTACCCCTCTCATCCTGCTGTTACAGCACCGGTGTGTGTGTGTGTATTTTCTCACCTTTTCTTTGACTTTCTGATGGTGTGTCTGTGCTCGGGTATTGTACTTCTGGATGCTCCTTCATAGAAGTCCTCTATGGTGCCTTACTGAATGTGCTTACGTTGGTGAGTGACAGTTCCTACAGAGAGACGAGCCTTACATCTTCTTACAGACCGAGACGAACCAACAATGATCCAACCACACAAGATAACACATTCAATTAGCAATTTGGAACGTTACCATGCTGGTGAGTGAGCACGGGATTCGGGAGATGAATAGAGAGAGAGAGAGAGAGGTGGAAAGATGAGAGAGAGAGAGAGAGAGAGTAAATGAGGATGGGCCAGTCCATTAAACTGTACAAACGCACACTCTTCTGCCAGTTGTCACGGTGATTGTTCAGCTGTTTTTCTCCAAACAGAGGGAATTGCACACACACACACACACACACACACACACACACACACACACACACACACACACACACACACACACACACACACACACACACACACACACACACACACACACACACACACACACACACACACACACACACACACACACACACACACACACACACACACTCAACAGAGAGCGATTTGTCCTGATGTATTTGGTCGTGTGACTCACAGGATTTGAAAGAGACACAAAAAGAGACCTTGACTGGCTGGCCTTTGGGTCTGCATAAGCCCATTGAATAGCAGAGCAACAAAAGAAACTCCAAAAAAAAAAGGCTGTAGAATCTGGGGTATGTCAAGAAGTATATGTGTGCTTGGCTTACAAAAGAGAGTCGTCTGTAAACGTTCAGTACCTAGCTTTTCCAAGATGGGCACTGCATCCACTGTCTGTAGGAACCAGCATGTGAGATTGCTCTGGTTGATCTCTAGCGTGGGATAGCTCTTCTCTTCCTCTCTTTTTCTTCTCCGTCTCCCTGTGTTACCTGTCCTTACTTATTTTCTCTCGCTTGGCCTCTCTCTCTCTCTCTCTCTCTCTCTCTCTCTCTCTCTCTCTCTCTCTCCCCTTCTCTTTCAGTGATGGCCGTTAAGTGCCACGGTTAACAGCAGGCCTAAGTGAAGCCCTCCAAAGCGGAAACACAATCGTCTCCCCTTGATTTCCTCTCTCACGCCATCGTGTCTCTTTCATTGTTTTTAAAAGCCCCGTCGGGAACTGGAGTTATACATTTTCCCCCCCTCTACTGGGCTAGTTTAGCCCTGCTATGGTCAAGACGCAAAACAACCAAAGCATACATATTGCAAAATATCCCACCTCCGTTCGACAATAGCAGCGGAACACTCCTCAAGCTCAATGAGTGAAATCGCGTTGATATTCTGGCTGTTGTTGCGAGTAGCGTGTCATACAAGTGAAACGCTAGGAACCCCCCCCCCCCCCCCGTTTTCAAACACAAAGGCCACGTACCAGAGGCCCTCGTGTTCCTCTCCTCCATCTGCCATTTATCTTTCTCCCTCTCTCTCCTCTCATCCGCCATTTGAAGTGTGCCAGCCCCTGTCAAAACAGAGCTGTCGTTTTGGCCACACTCTCCTGGTTCGAAAGGGGAGAGGAGGAAGAAGAGGGATACATGGAGGATAGCTCGCGCCACATTGAATGTCATTCCACATAGAGGAGTTGTGAATGGCCCGAGCTGTGTGTAGGTGTACATGCGCTGGTGAGAGTGGAGTGTGAGCTCTGACAGTTTGCCTTTGGCAAAGAGATAATTTCTCACCGTTGCTGTAACCTCGACTGAAATTCAATTTGTGGCCTCACCCCTCCTCTTTTTCAGTACTCACACTAACACTATCGCTCGATCTCTCTTGGTAACCCTCCTTCTCTCTGTTTGTCTCTCAATTCAATTAGGTTTCAATTCAAAGGGCTTTATTGGCATGGGGGAACATATGTTTACATTGCCAAAGCAAGTGAAATAGATCATAAACAAATGTGGAATAAACAATTTAAAAAAAAAGAACAGTAAACATTAAACTCACAGGTTTGAAATGTCATGTTATGGCTATGTACAGTGTTATAATGATGTGCAAATAGTTAGTCTCCCTCTTTCTTTCCCGCTCTCTCTCTTTCTCTCTAGTAGAGTAAGTAGTATGCAGGTTATATTCAGAGAGTATTAAGTGAGTTATTATATTCAGAGAGTATTAAGAGTTATTATATTCAGAGTTATTAAATTAAGATAGTATTACGAGTTATTATATTAAGAGAGTATTAAGAGTTATTATATGAAGAGAGTATTAAGAGAGTATTAAGATAGTTATTATATTAAGAGAGTAGAGGTGGAGAGTCTTTTTTTTCTCGGTGGCAATTTCATCTACTTTCAATTTCCTTAGCCTCTTTCTTTACCCCAATCCCTACCTCACTCATTCACTCACACAATCATCCATTCTCTTAATCCTCCATCTCTTCCTCCCTCAGGTGAGGACAGGACCAGATTTTGACACACACA